>NC_079193.1:235658177-235790677 GCF_029499605.1 Hyla sarda | reverse complement strand
ATGAAAAATAAATAGTAAAAAATAAAAGTAAATAATGAAAAATGAATATACAAATGAAACAAAATTGTGAATAAATGAATAAAGAAAACAGTTAGAAGTCACACATGAATCCATTTCACATAAAAGGTTTCAAATTAAAATCTACATTAAGTCCCTGTGGATGCAAAGTGTTTAATCTATGAATCCATTTAAGTTCTTTTTGTTTCAGGATCCTCTCCCTGTCCCCACCGCGTCTAAGCGGGGGGACATGGTCGATGATCCGGAAACGTAACTGGCTAATATTATGGCCCTTCTCTAGAAAATGTCGGGGGATGGGGAGGTCCACTTTGCCTGTCCTAATGGAAGACTTATGACCATTGAGCCGAATGCGGCATTCGTTTGTGGTTTCCCCCACATAATATAGCCCACAAGGGCATTGTAGCAGGTACACCACAAATGATGACCTGCATGTGAAACGGTCCTCAATGGTAAATCTTTCTCCTGTTTGTGGATGAGAGAAACTGTCCCCTTTGATAATATTGTTGCAGTGGCTGCAGCCAAAACAAGGGAAATTTCCCTTCTTTCTGCCCAGCCACTGTGTCTCTTGTTTTTTTCTCTGTTTGTCACTACCAATGTCAGATTTTACTAACATATCCCTGAAATTGCGCCCTCTGCGGTACGCCATTACAGGGGGGTTAGCAAGGTTAGTTGTACGTTGTATGATACTCCAATTATTCCTTATTATGGCAGCAATTTTGTTACTCAGCGTGGTGAACGTAGATACAAAAGGTATTCTATCAGTGGTGTTCTTTATCTTGGGTTGTAATAACTCACTTCTAGTGATCTCAGATAATCTTGATCTATGTTTAGATAGGAGATTCTGGGGATAACCTCTTTTCTTGAATTTAGAACACATTTCGTCCAATCTATCTTCCAGATGTTTAGAGGGTGAAACGATTCGCTTCACCCTCAACATCTGGCTCCATGGTAAGGATTTGACCATGGATCTGGGGTGAAAACTGTCAAAAAATAACAAATTGTTCCTATCTGTCTCCTTTGTAAATAAATCTGTGGTCAATCTCTGGTCACATAGATATACAGTTGTGTCGAGAAATTGAAGTGATTCGGTGGATTTCACCATTGTGAACTCCAATTCTGGGAAAATGTTATTAATTTCAACAAAAAATTGATCCAATTCCACAATTGACCCTGTCCAGACGACAAACGTGTCGTCAATGTAACGAAGCCACGTCTGTACGTGTCTGAACAGGGCCGATCGGTATATGTAAGTAGTTTCAATGTCCGCCATGTAAATGTTCGCATAGCATGGCGCCGCGTTAGAGCCCATGGCTGTACCCCTGTTCTGGACATAGAGATCATCCCCAAACAGGAAATAGTTCCGTCTGAGGATGATCCCCAATAGGTCCAGAACAAGGGAACAGGCACCCTCTGTCATCTCTGATCCGTTCAGGCATTTGGATACAGCTTCAATGCCACGGTTGTGGTCAATGGATGTATATAAATTGACGATGTCAAATGATACCAACACGGTGTGTGGGGGACATTGTAAATCATGAATTTTGTTGAGGAAATCAGTGGTGTCCTGTACATACGATATAGCACTGGTGGCAAAATTATGTAGTACCCTATCTAAATACACTGCAATAGGGGAGAATACGGAGACCCCCCAATACCTCGCGGAGATTGATCGTCAATTGAGTGACAATATGGTATATACTAAAATTTTGATTGACCCTTTGAAAAGTATACAAGGTGAGATCTATGGTGTCCTATCCCAAGCACTTGAAGATGGCATTATAGATGAAGATCTGCATCGATTTCTGCTTAAAGATTATCCATGTACACCAGTGTTCTATACACTGCCAAAGATCCATAAGAACCTGCGAAGTCCCCCCGGTAGACCCATAGTCTCCGGGCGGGACTCCGTATTCTCCCCTATTGCAGTGTATTTAGATAGGGTACTACATAATTTTGCCACCAGTGCTATATCGTATGTACAGGACACCACTGATTTCCTCAACAAAATTCATGATTTACAATGTCCCCCACACACCGTGTTGGTATCATTTGACATCGTCAATTTATATACATCCATTGACCACAACCGTGGCATTGAAGCTGTATCCAAATGCCTGAACGGATCAGAGATGACAGAGGGTGCCTGTTCCCTTGTTCTGGACCTATTGGGGATCATCCTCAGACGGAACTATTTCCTGTTTGGGGATGATCTCTATGTCCAGAACAGGGGTACAGCCATGGGCTCTAACGCGGCGCCATGCTATGCGAACATTTACATGGCGGACATTGAAACTACTTACATATACCGATCGGCCCTGTTCAGACACGTACAGACGTGGCTTCGTTACATTGACGACACGTTTGTCGTCTGGACAGGGTCAATTGTGGAATTGGATCAATTTTTTGTTGAAATTAATAACATTTTCCCAGAATTGGAGTTCACAATGGTGAAATCCACCGAATCACTTCAATTTCTCGACACAACTGTATATCTATGTGACCAGAGATTGACCACAGATTTATTTACAAAGGAGACAGATAGGAACAATTTGTTATTTTTTGACAGTTTTCACCCCAGATCCATGGTCAAATCCTTACCATGGAGCCGGATGTTGAGGGTGAAGCGAATCGTTTCACCCTCTAAACATCTGGAAGATAGATTGGACGAAATGTGTTCTAAATTCAAGAAAAGAGGTTATCCCCAGAATCTCCTATCTAAACATAGATCAAGATTATCTGAGATCACTAGAAGTGAGTTATTACAACCCAAGATAAAGAACACCACTGATAGAATACCTTTTGTATCTACGTTCACCACGCTGAGTAACAAAATTGCTGCCATAATAAGGAATAATTGGAGTATCATACAACGTACAACTAACCTTGCTAACCCCCCTGTAATGGCGTACCGCAGAGGGCGCAATTTCAGGGATATGTTAGTAAAATCTGACATTGGTAGTGACAAACAGAGAAAAAAACAAGAGACACAGTGGCTGGGCAGAAAGAAGGGAAATTTCCCTTGTTTTGGCTGCAGCCACTGCAACAATATTATCAAAGGGGACAGTTTCTCTCATCCACAAACAGGAGAAAGATTTACCATTGAGGACCGTTTCACATGCAGGTCATCATTTGTGGTGTACCTGCTACAATGCCCTTGTGGGCTATATTATGTGGGGGAAACCACAAACGAATGCCGCATTCGGCTCAATGGTCATAAGTCTTCCATTAGGACAGGCAAAGTGGACCTCCCCATCCCCCGACATTTTCTAGAGAAGGGCCATAATATTAGCCAGTTACGTTTCCGGATCATCGACCATGTCCCCCCGCTTAGACGCGGTGGGGACAGGGAGAGGATCCTGAAACAAAAAGAACTTAAATGGATTCATAGATTAAACACTTTGCATCCACAGGGACTTAATGTAGATTTTAATTTGAAACCTTTTATGTGAAATGGATTCATGTGTGACTTCTAACTGTTTTCTTTATTCATTTATTCACAATTTTGTTTCATTTGTATATTCATTTTTCATTATTTACTTTTATTTTTTACTATTTATTTTTCATTTTCATTTTTCAATTATTTACCTTTTCTCATTTTTCTATTTATTTATTTTTTATTTTTTATATTTTATTTTTTATTTTTTATTATTTATTTTTTATTATTTATTATTTATTATATATTTATTATTTATTTTTTATTTTTTATTTTTTATTTTTTATTTATTATTTATTTTATAGTTTCCTATTTTTTATTATTTTTGTTTATTTATTTATTTTGTATTATTTTTCATTATTATTCTTCATTTTTCACTATTAATTATTATTTTTTATTTATTTATCATTTTTTATTTTTTATTTTTTATTAATTTTTTTCATTAATTATTATTAATTATTTTTTATTTTTTATTTTTCCACTCTATTCATTTTTTACTTTTATCTATTTATTTTTTATTTATATTTTTTATATTTTTATATTTTTATTTCTATCTTTATTTTTATTTTTATTTTTTATTTTTTATTTTTTTATTTATTATTTATTTTTTATTTTTTATTTATATTTTTCACTTTTTCTCTTTTTCTTTTGTCCTTTTTTTACTTTTCTCTATATAGGAATACGTGAATACTTTCTTTATAATGATAAACGATGGGAGGCGTTGGTTTTATTACATTTTTAACTTTGTGTAATTTTTTGTATTTTTGTATCATTTTTAGACACTTTGTTCACACTTAACCCACATGGAGCGAGAAGACGCACGGAACTTTACGCAATTCTACCGAGGAATATACATAACCCCTTCTTTTTTCACTATACACTGTCGTCAATTTTCAGTCTGTCTTATAAGTATTCCTATTGGCCATGATCCGGGTGAATATAGTTCACAGAGCTGCTGCATTTATTGACAGCGGTCTCTGTGCACTCACTGCAAGACGGCCAGAATCGATGCACGGAGTGCCCGCGCATGCGCAGATTGTTTTCTGACGGCACTACGGAATGAAGGCTGGGCGGAGACCCATGTGTGATCCGCGCAGCCGCAGCTCCTTTGTTTACAAACGGAGGAACGAACAGACGGCAACTTAGATGTATATGAATGGTTACAACTATCAACAATCGGAGTATCGGAAACGAATTGCTGATCCCTGCGGACTCCGTCGCTCCATGTGGGGAAGTAATAATGTTTATATTTATAGAGCTTAAGTCTGTTATTTGACATTTTGACAGATTTGTTATCACATGACCGCCCATCTACCCAATCATGGGTGGAGGGTGGACACAATGTCTAATGATTGATATAATGCACCTGTACTGTCACCAATCATGTTCCTTCACTACATATATAAGTTTGATCCATTGTTATTTGCACTATGCTTGAGAAAGGCTCACTTTTAGCCGAAACGTTGCTGTTATTGATGCAATAAACATCAGTTTGCTACTATACTGGACCTGGCGATTGTTGCTGTTTCCTTTGGAGAGATTGTGAAGTGTACCCGTCTTTGGCATTCGGGTGGATTACGGGCACATCCCCAGTGGTCATCCAGTGCTGGCTCCCCTTGTGTATTTTCCTATATATATATATACACACGTGTGTCCAGGGGGAGAGAAGGGGCAGCGGCACCCATTGCCGGCGCCGCTGCCCCGTTGCCTCCCCCCATCCCCGGTGGCATAATTACCTGAGTCCGGTCCGCGCTGCTCCAGGCCTCCGTCGTGCGTCCCCAGCGTCGTTGCTATGCACGGCGCGGCGCTCTGACGTCATGCGCCGCGCCGTTCAGCGCATAGCAATGACACCGGGGACGCACGACGGAGGCCTTGAGCAGAGCGGACCGGACTCAGGTAATTATGCCACCGGGGATGGGGGGAGGCAACGGGGCAGCGGCGCCGGCAATGGGTGCTGCTGCCCCTTCTCTCCCCCTGGCTGTCGGCGCCGCTTCTCTCTCCCTGGCTATCGGCGCCGGCACCGATAGTCAGGGGGACAGAACGGGCAGCGGCGCCGATAACCAGGGGGTGAGAAGGGCCGACAGCAGCGCTCTAGACCCCAGGAAAGGCAGGGGGAGAGAAGCGGGCAGCGACGGCCTCTCTCCCCCTGCCTTTCCTGGGGGTGTATCGGCGTATAAATTTTAGCCTAAAAAGTGCGTGTTATACGCCGAGAAATACGGTATATACATATACACACACACACACACACATATATATATATATACATATACACACACACACACATATATATATATATATATATATATATATATATAAACGCCCCCTCGCTCTATCGTGCACTTTTGCTCTACCACACACAACACAGTGCTCCTCCGCACAAAGCAGTGACGTTTCCACGCCCTGTAGCCTCCTGTGATTTTAGTTTATTTCAATCCTCACAGGTATGTGGCATTTTATTAACTAAATCATGTTTGGAATACCAATCTTTCTTATCTTTAAAGACTGACCTTGTGTATATTTTAGATGCAGTGATCATATTTGTTTGTGGCGTCTGAAGGGGATAATACCGGACATCAATATTTTTATATCTAAGATATAACCCCGAAACAGCTGTCTGCAGATGGGTCGAAACTTCCCTTTTGGGGAGTAGTCTGGCTTGGCATACATCCCGTTCAGCTTTTTATATTCCTTAACAGGAGCTAAGCTGATACCAGGGAACACTACCTGAAAAGGTTGTGTAATGAGCTGCTTTGCATATTCCCCTATATATATATAAAACTCAACTTGTGTGTGTGTATGTGTGTGTGTGTGTGTGTGTGTGTGTGTGTATATATATATAAAACTCAACTTGTGTGTGTGTGTGTATGTGTGTGTGTATGTATGTATGTATGTATGTATGTATGTGTGTATGTTCCACAAAAACTTCCAAACGGCTAAAGATATTAACATGAAACTTGGCACACACGTTACTTATATGTCAGCAACAAATATGGGATAGGTCATTTAACCCTTACTCACCCCCATTTGCCAGGGGCGGGGTTTATGTTTAAAGTCCCATACAAGTCAAAGGAAATATATGTTACTGCATAACTTCCAAATGGCTGGAGATATTTCGATAATGCTTGGTCACATGTTACTTATATGTCCACTTAAAATACAGGACAGTTAATTTAACCCCTAACTACCCCCATTTATGAGTTTTTATTTAAAGTCCCATGCAAATCAATGGGAAATGTATGCTCCCACATAACTTCCGTACGGCTGGAGATATTTCAATACCTGGTACACATATTACGGGTCAGGATATGAGGACGGGATGGGAGGTCGAGATAGGAGGATGGGATATGAGGCCTGGATAGGAGGATGGGATAGGAGGATGGGATAGGAGGATGGGAAAGGAGGTCGGGAAAGGAGGTCGGGAAAGGAGGTCGGGATAGGAGGTCGGGATAGGAGGTCGGGATAGGAGGTCGGGATAGGAGGTCGAGATAGGAGGTCGAGATAGGAGGTCGGGATAGGAGGTCGGGATAGGAGGTCGGGATAGGAGGTCGGGATAGGAGGTCGGGATAGGAGGTCGGGATAGGAGGTCGGGATAGGAGGATGGGAAAGGAGGTCGGGATAGGAGGTCGGGATAGGAGGTCGGGATAGGAGGTCGGGATAGGAGGATGGGAGGTCGAGATAGGAGGTCAAGAAAGGAGGACAGGAAAGGAGGTCGGGATAGGAGGTCGGGATAGGAGGTCGGGATAGGAGGTCGGGATAGGAGGTCGGGATAGGAGGTCGGGATAGGAGGTCAAGATAGGAGGTCGAGATAGGAGATCGAGATATGAGGACGGGAAAGGAGGACGGGAAAGGGCGTCGGGATAGGAGGTCGAGATAGGAGGTCGAGAAATAAGGATGGGAAAGGATGCCGGGATAGGAGGTTGAGATAGGAGGACGGGATAGAAGGACAGGATAGGAGGATGGGATAGGAGGTCGGGAAAGGAGGTCGGGATAGGAGGACGGGATAGGAGGTCGGGATAGGAGGTCGGGATATGACAAGAATATATGAGGACTGGATATGAAGTCAAAAGCTTCCTCCTTTGTTTATTTTCCTGCCCAACAGGGATTAGGAAGGAAAAAAACGGGCAACGCCAGTTACTCAGCTAGTATATATAACTATTGGGGGAGATTTATCAAAACCTGTCCAGAGAAAAAGTTGCTGAGCTGCCCATAGCAACCAATCACATCGCTTCTTTCATTTTCGAAAAGGCCTTTGAAAAATGTAAGAAGCAATCTGATAGGTTGCTATGGGCAACTCAACAACTGTTCCTCTGGTCAGGTTTTGATAAATTTTCCACAATTTGTGTATGTATGTATGTTCCAGCATCACTTCCAAACGGCTAAAGATATTAACATGAAACTTGGCACACATGTTACTTATATGTCAACTACAAACATAGGATAGGTAATTTAACCCTTACCCACCTCTATTTGCGAGGGTCAGGGTTTTTGTTTAATGTCCCATCCAAGTCTATGGGAAATATATGTTACTGCATAATTTCTAAACAGCTGGAGATATTTCGATAATACTTGGTCATGTTACTTTTATGTCCAATAAAAATATAGAAAAGTTAATTTAACCCTAACCTACCCCCATTGCGAGGGTCAGGGTTTTTGTTTAACCGGTTGTCATCTAAGAACGAGCTGGCTCGTCCTGAGATGGTAAGCAGTGTGAGGTGTGGGCTCCCGACCCGAGCCCCACATCATACTGGCCGGCCCACAGCTGATTCTTGTAGCTGGGGGGCGCCGTTAATAGCCGACATGCGGCGATTGCTGTGGCCGGCTATTAACCCTTTAGATTGCCAGCGGCGTCCAAAGGGACCTTCAACTGCTCCCTCATGGTGTATGTAGTGGGGTGAATCGCCCATCCCGCAGTGTAATCACGCTGGGGGGCCTCCCACCAGCCATCTTCTGAGCCCTCCAGCGCTGCTGCTGTGGGCCCAACGGCACTGCTGCAGAGTGCTTCAGACCGGGGCTCCTCTGCAGTCTGCTCATCATCACTGGTGAGTGAATCTCCTGCTCTGCTGCCATCAGGGCTTGGCTCACCCCAGCCTGCTTCTTTCCTTTGCACACAGGCCCCACAGGATCTCCTGCAGAGGCTACCCCTCCACCTGGGTGCTCTCCCTCTACCTTCCAGACTTCCTCTCCCTCTGGCCCTCACAGACTGGACTGCAGCACCTACTCTACCACCTGATATACTTGTAGGTGACCCACCCTGGGACCCTTGCATTGCCCCTCAGCGCTTCTTCTAAGCCTCAGAGGATTATGTTTTCCCTCAAACATACAGTGGGAGCACCCAGAGACATTCCTTTGCAGGACCCCTCTTCAACCTCAAGGTCCTTAGGGGCCCCTCGCTCGGCCGCTGAGTGCCCTCTCTGGGATACCGGACAGGACTCAGATTTCGACTGCTCTGGGGTTCTAGTTTCTACCCTGATCCCTCCGGATTTAAGCCAATTACTTTCTCAAATTCCTACCATGGATGATTTTAAGGCCCTTATTATGGAGGTCAAAGATGCCTGTCTGGCGGAAATCTCTGTACTTCGCCAGGATCTTCAACATATCTCAGACAGGGTGGGGGGTTTGGAGGAGGCCCACGACTCTACATGGTCCCATATTGTTTAGCTTCAAAACACCATCGCCACTCAATCTGACTTTCTCAGTAATTTGCATTCCCATGTGGAAGACCTGGATAACAGTGGCACTTGTAATAACATTAGAGTCCGTGGACTCCCCGAGGCCACGCAAGCTGAGGACTTAAATGTCCCGTTGGAAGCTATCTTCAATATGATTTTGGGCGAACCCACTTCTCACAGGATCAAGTTGGATCGTGCCCATAGGGCTCTATGTCCTCGCCCCACCAATGGTCCTTCCTGGGACGTAATTGGTTGTGTTGCTGACTTCCAATTGAAGGAAAGGATAATGGCTAAATCACGCTCCCTCAGGTACTTTGACTTCCAAAGTTGTTCCAGGACCTTTCTTGGATCACTTAGCATAAACGGCAGATGCTGCAGCCTCTCCTGTCTACCTTATGCTCTGCCCAAGTACCCTACAGATGGTCTTTACCATTTGCTTTACAGGCCCAGCCTGATGGACACTCTGCTGTGTTCCGGTCCTTTACTGATCTGCCGGGGTTCTGTGCTGCCCTAGACCTACAGGTCCCACAACTCCCGGACTGGGGCCTGGCCCTTCCACCTCCCCCCTCTGCCCCCAGTGTGGCAGTCTGTCCGGGGGAAACACTATAGAGCTGGCCAGGTTGTATCCTCTCTGGGCTCTAGTAGCCCTTGTTCTGAGCCCCTGGGACTCTAGGTATGGGTCCATTGCTAGTCTTCGGTACTTTAAGATCATTACTCCTCTTCATTGCTGTTACTTGATTGCTTAGCTTACCTATTGTTTTATATGCTTGTTTAATTTGTGTCCTTTTGGATATTGCTGCGGGGCTATCCTTTTGCCTGGCCTCTGGGCGGGACCCATGTTTGACTTGGGTGGTCCCTTCCGGAGCGTACTTCCACTTCCCCCCTTTGCCGCCATGGCAAAGGCTGGAATGTTAATATTACTTTTAATTATTTTGTTCTCTCCCACTTACATGGTCTTCTCTCTTTTGTTTCCTCTTCTTGTCTTTTGTTCTGCTGGTCTTCTTTATTGTCTGTTTTTCCTGCTGGTTTTTCTTTTTCTCAGGTTCGGATGGCTGTCAGTGTGGCTCCCCTGGCTTCTTCCTCCTCCCCTGAACTCTCAAGGCACCCTCTCTGGTCTGGAGTGAGTACCCTGGCCCATTTGCAACTTTTCCCATTCCTTCCCTCTCATGGCTAAGTGTGTCTCCTTGAACGTAAAGGGCCTTAACTCCCCGTCTAAGCGGCGTCTGCTACAGAGAGAGTTGGTAGCCCTTATGGCTGATATTGTTTATCTCCAGGAAACACACTTTGACATGACAGGCACTTTCCACTTCCTACACCACCTCTACCCCAAGTATCTCCAGCCTCTACAGATAGGAAAGTGGAGGGGGTGGCTATCTTAATTTCTAGATCCAGTCCTCTACAAGTCTCTTCTTCCTATGCAGACCCCTTGGGTAGGTTTGTTATTGTTGAAGGATCTTTAGGGGGTAAGCAGATACTTCTTTGCAATGTGTATGCTCCCAATACCTCTCAGGTCCCTTTTTTGGGTCAGGTCTTGTCTCGCTTGCACAAATACCCCTCCTCTGCGTGGCTCTTGGGGGGTGATTTTAATTTAGTTTTCTCCCACTCTGTTAATCGCTTTACGGTGGGCACACTGCCATCCCCTCCCCAGTTGCGCTTGTCCACGCTTTTTCGTCGATTGATATGTTCGGTAGCGCTCTATGACCTCTGGCGCATTATCAGATCGCTCTTATACCTTTTACTCTCACAAACTCCATATCCATATTGATTTTTTTTCTGTTAATCTTCCTATGGTCCACATGCTCTCCTCTGCTTCTCTGGAACCTAGAGGTCTGATCATAGACCTGTCCTCATTTCTTTCTCCCCCTTTTCTTCCTCCTTACGCTGCTGTCATTGGTGCCTCATTGATTCTCTGCTTAAATCCCCCCCCTTCCCGCGACTCAATCCAGGTGAGCATATTTGAGTATTTTGCCGACAATGAAGGCTCTGTGTCTTCTCCGGTAGGTTTATGAGAGGCCCACAAAGCGGTGGCTAGAGGCCACTGTATTGCTTTGGGTTCTAGATTGAAACGTGATGCTGTGGCTCACCCCCGGGAACTTAGGGCTCAAATAACCCCTTTAGAAGCTCTTCTCTTATCTTATCTTCCCCCTACCTCTCGGTGCTGAGGAGCCCGGTCCCAGTTGAGCGATCTGGCCCTCTATAAGGTGGAACGTCAACTTCTCTATGCTAAGTAGCATTTCTATGAGAAGGGCAACAAGGCTCAGACCATGTTCGCTCGGTGCCTACGGGATCGTGCTGCCGCTCAGGCCCCCCCATCCCTGAGAGACTCCTTTGGTACCCTTCAATATCATCCTGAATCTGTCTCTCGCCTCTTTTTCGACTACTATTCTAAACTTTACTTATTTCCCTTTCAACTCACCTCGGACACTGGAGAGCACGCTGCAGCGCTTGACTCTTTTCACTCTCTGTGTAGCCTTCTGACTATTTCGGCAGCTGACTGAGAGACTTTGTATGGCCCTATTACTCTTGAAGAGCTTTCTGAAGTTCTCAAGACCCTCTCTGGGCCCTGATGGCTTCACTTATTTGTACTACAAAACTTATTCCTCTATCCTCCTTCCTATACTGGTCCCTTTAACTCTTTCTTGGGGGAGGGGTGGGTAGGCAGTCCATTTGTCATTCATTGATTTACCCAGATTCCTAAGCCTGGCAAGGACTCAGATTGCTCCAGCTACCGACCCATAGCCTTTCTCAATTCCGACTTAAAGCTGTTTTGGCGAACCGCCTTTGCTTGCCTACCCTTATACACAAACACCAGGTTGGCTTTATCCCTTGTCGGCAGGGAGGCGACCACACGAGAAGGGTGGTTGATCTCATAGATGTAGCCAATCGGAGGTCGGAACAGGCTTTGATTCTGAGCTTGGACGCTGAAAAGGCCTTTAATAGGTTGGGTTGGCCATTTTTGTTTGCCACCCTTAAAAAATTTGGTATCTCAGGTAATTTTCTCACTGCACTGCAGGGTTTCTACTCCTCTCCCACTGCCTCTCAAACTCCCTCATGCTTTTTCCCCAACCTTTCCCTTGTATAATGGTACTAGACAGGGGTGATCTTTGCTTTGTGCATAGAACCACTTGCTGCACTGAAGAGGACTATACTCCCTAAATTCCCCTTAGCTGTGTTGTGTTCTTTTCATTTGCCAATTGACATCGACTCCCTATGTCAGTTATGCTGGCTAATAAGTCTTTCGGGGGTCTGGGTGTTCCGGACGTGGCTAAATATTACTGGGCGGTTCATCTACACCACTTGGCGGCTTGGTCTATTTACCATGCCTACAGTAAGTGGATGGAGTTGGAAAAATTGTGGCTGGCCCCTATTCATCCTAACTCCCTCCTGTGGACGTTTCCGTTCCCTTCCCCTGTAAACCCCATTTTGTGACCGATGTCATTTTCCCGGTATGTTTGGACCTACTGCTCTAGGCGATTTAGACTTCTTTCCTCTTTCTCTCCTTTGCAATCTTTTATCTACCACCCTGACTTCTCTCCTGGCTTGTCCTCCTGCATGGTTAGGGAATGGGGCTCTAGAGGTCTTTTTTGCTGGGCCGATGTGGTTGATCCACGCACTCGCTCACTCTTATCCTTTGACCAGCTGGTTGCTCGTTGGAGTCTCCCTCCCTCTGAGGAAGCCCGCTATATACAACTTCATCACTACTTGTCCTCTAGACAGGGCTCACTGACTGTCTCTTTACCCACAGGCTTTGAGAGGTTGTGTAGGGGTGGTCCTCAGACGAAGCGACTACTCTAGTATTTACTGCTTTTTGTTGTCCCCTCCGGATGGTCCTCCTCCCTCACATCACTATATGAGCCGTTGGGACGAGGTCCTTAAGACTATTATTTCTATCCCTCAATTGCAGATAATTTGGGAGTGGGCCTCTAAGGCTTCAATCTGCACGGCCTACAAAGAGACGTAATTTAAGATGCTCATGGGGTGATATCACACACCAGATCTACTTAACAAGTTGAATCCTGACATCCCTCCCCAATGCTGACGATGCGGTGTGGGTCTGGGCACTGTTTTCCCAATATTTTGGTCCCGTCCATTGATAGTTACTTATTGGGCTCAGGTGCAGAAGTTGATCCATACAGTTTTGGGGGGTTTGGTTCTCCTTGGCCCTCTGGTCTTCCTTTTGCACCTTTCTGCTAGGGTTTTATCCAAAAAAAACGTTCAGGCTCTTTTTGCACATTGTCCTCGTGGGCAAAACCCTCATTGCCAAACATTGGAAACAGACCTTGCCTCTATCGGAGGACGAGCTCACAGCTAGGGTACGTGAGATTCGCTCCCTTGAATCTCTTACTGTCTCTTTGAACAACACCATCCCAATATTTTTGTCCATATCAGATCCGTGTGATAGATTCACAGATAGGCAGCCTCCATGTTCATTCCTCCCCCTTCCCCATATATGTCCGGACCTCTTATTTTCTCTTTTTCCATCTCTCTCTTCCCCTTTTCTGGTGTTTCTTCCCCTTTGTTTCCCTTCTTTATGTTGTTGGTCTGCCCTTTTTTGTTTCCTTCCCCTCCTCCTACCCCCCTCCCCTCCCTGTCTCCTCCCTAGATGTACATTAGAGATTGGAACTACTCTTACTGTTTCTCTATGGCTTCATATGCTTGAAGGAGATTTGTTCTATTGTATCATTTTGCTTTTGGATGGCCACTTGGGGGTTACTGGTCCTTACCTCCCCCCGTGTTGTTTGACTATGTTTATGTAAAACCCTAATAAAAATTTACAGTTTAAAAAAAAAAAAAAGCTATCAAAAAGTCCCATCAAAATAAACATAGTACTGATAAAAACATAGTACCGACAAAAAAAAAAAATTAGCCCTCACACATCCCTGTATATGGAAAAATAAAAAAGTTATAAAGTCAGAACATGACAATTTTACACATACTAATTTTGGTGCATGTAGTTATAGTAAAATAAAACCTATATAAATAAGGTATCCTTGTAACCGTATGGAGCTACAGAATAAAGATATGGTGTCATTTTTACCGAAAAGTGTACTGCATAGAATTGGAAGCCCCCAAACGTTACAAAATGGCGTGTTTTTTTTTATACCCCACAAATATTTTTTTGTTATGGTTTCGCTGTAAATGTGGTGAAATTATTGATGCCATTATAAAGTACAATTGGCAGTACAAAAAAACCCCTGATATGGGTCTGTAGGTGCAAAATTGAAAGAATTATGATTTAAGGAAGGTGATGAGGAAAAAACAAAAGTGCAAAAATGGAAAAATCCTGCGTCCTTAAGGGGTTAAAGTCCAGTGCAAATCTATGGGAAATGTATGTTCTAGAATAACTTCCGTACAGCTGGAGATATTTCCCTAATACTTGGTCACATGTTACTTATATGTCAAATAAAAATATATAACAGTTAAATTAACCCTAACTTACCCCCATATGTGAAGGATGGGGTTTTTGTTTCAAGTTCCATACAGGTATATTGGACGTCTGGTACCTTACTCTACAAGCTCCGCTCTGCATCTCCTGTTGAATGTGCCAGTCCGGCTGGCAAGCCACACCTTCCATACATTTCATGCCCAATCTTGCAAAGACATGTCCCACCCTTTAAGCTACACCCCTTCATCACAACCGGAGGACGAAATATGAGGATTAGAAATGGGGATTAGATATGAGAGTAGGACAGGGGTCGGCAACCACTGGCACGCGTGCCACTCATGGAAGCCGGGTTGCTTTTGAGTGGCACGCGGGGTTGGCTCTGGGCTAGAGGCGCTGACTCCGCTAATGGGGATCCACGATGCTTGTCCTGGATCTACAGGCGAGTGAGCGCCGCTTTAAGCTGTGTGCACACACGCACACACAGCTTAAAGGAGTATTCAGGAAAATCCTTTTTTTTTTATATCAACTGGCCCCAGAAAGTTAAACAGATTTGTAAATTACTTCTATTAAAAAATCTTAATCCTTTCAATAGTTATCAGCTGCTGAAGTGGAGTTGTTCTTTTCTGTCTCTGCTGACATCTCTGCTTGTCTCGGGAACTGCACAGAGTAGAAGAGGTTTGCTATGGGGATTTGCTTCTACTCTGGACAGTTCCCGAGACAGTTGTCATCACAGAGTACGTAGACAGAAAAGAACAACTCAACTTCAGCAGCTCATAAGTACTGAAAGGATTAAGATTTTTTCATAGAAGTAATTTACAAATCTGTTTAACTTTCTGGAGCCATTTGATATGATTATGATGATGAGGGGAGGATAGGGGGGGGATGCAAATGATGATGATGAGGGGAGGAGAGGGGGGGATGCAAATGAGGATGATGAGGGGAGGAAGGGGGGTGCAAATGATGATGATGAGGGGGGGGTTCAAATGATGAGGAGGGGGTACAAGTGATGATGAGGAGGGGGGTGCAAGTGATGATTAGGAGGGGGGTGGAAATGATGATGAGGAGGGGGGTGCAAGTGATGATGAGGAGGGGGGGTGCAAATGATGATGAGGAGGGGGGGTGCAAATGATGAGGAGGGGGGGTCCAAGTGATGATGAGGAGGGGGGTGCAAGTGATGATGAGGAGGGGGGCTGCAAGTGATGATAAGGGGGTGTAAGTGATGATGATGATGATGAAGGGGGGTGCAAGTGATGGGGGTGGTGGTGCAAGTGATGATGGGGGGGTGAAAGTGATGATGGGGGTGAAAGTGATGATGGGGGGTGCAAGTGATGATGGGGGTGCAAGTGACGATGGGGGGTGCAAGTGATGATGGGGGTTCAAGTGATGATGAGGGGTGCAAGTGATGATGAGGGGTGCAAGTGATGATGAGGGGTGCAAGTGATGATGAGGGGTGCAAGTGATAGGGGTGGTGGTGCAAGTGATGGGGGGGCGTGTGAAGGGGAGGGGGGTGCAGGTGACCGGGAGGGGGTGTGCATGGAACGGGGAGGGGGTGCAGGTGACCGGGAGGGGGTGTGCATGGAACGGGGAGGGGGTGCAGGTGAAAGGGAGGGGAATGGCTACCAACCTTATTAATTTCCTGGGTACATACCCACCTACTTAGCCACCTGGCTACCTACCTACATAGCAACCTAAGTACCTACCTACATACATACATAGCTACCCATTTACCTATCTTGCTACCTACCTCCCTATCTACTTACCTACCTACATAGCTACCTACCTACTTATATCCAAGGAAAATTGTAGCTCACCAAAGTGCAGAATTCAGTGCAGTTTATTCCATTTCAAACAGCATTACAGAGCAGGTTACGTTGCCTCTCATGCTTGACAAAGATGAAAACAGGTCGCGGAAATGTAGCCTGCTCTGTAACACTGTTCGGAATGGAATAAATTCCACCGAATTCTGCACTTCTGGGGATTGCAATGGAAAAATACAGAAACTAAGATGTTTGTCCTGCAGATGCTGCAGTGATGGGTTTTGGCTGGAAGAAGTCGTCATGGTGGTCTGAGCAAGATGGAGAACAGAAGGAAAGAGGAGGATGCCGACTGTAAAAGACATGAATTGTGAGTCAGTTAATGTAACTGTATGTATATTATTGTGCAACAGGACTGTGGTATGATCCTGGGGTCTGTATTATGTAAAGGGGGGGGGGGGGGTCTGTATTATGGTTGGTGGTGATTCTGGGGTCTGTATTATGGTGGGTGTTGATTCTGGGGTCTGCATTATGGTGTCTGGATTATCACGGGGTCTGATTCTGGGGTCTGTATTATGGTGGGTGGTGATTCTGGGGTCTGTATTATGATGGGTGGTGATTCTGGGGGTCTGTATTATGGTGGGTGGTGATTCTGTGGTCTGTATTATGATGGGTGGTGATTCTGGGGGTCTGTATTATGGTGGGTGGTGATTCTGGGGTCTGTATTATGGTAGGTGGTGATTCTGGGGTCTGTATTATGGTGGGTGGTGATTCTGGGGTCTGTATTATGGTAGGTGGTGATTCTGGGGTCTGTATTATGGTGGGTGGTGATTCTGGGGTCTGTATTATGGTGGATGGTGATTCTGGGGTCTGATTCTGGGGTCTTTATTATGTTGGTGATTCTGGGGTCTTTATTATGGTGGGGTTGACTCTGAGGACTGTATTATGTAGGGGGGGGGGGTCTGTAGTATACAGGTCTGAGTTAAAATGGTTGTTCTCACTCTAAGGTCCTTACAGGAAGAACAATATATAGGGACAATTCTGGAGAGAAAAAAACACCCTGTGACAAGCCACAACAAGCCACACCCATATTGCCGGCACACCAAGCGACTTTGAAAAAAATTTGGGCACAGCACTACCAAAAGGTTGCCTACCCCTGGAGTAGGATATTGGGATGGGATATGAGGTTGGGATTTGGGCACGGGATATGGGGACGGGATATGGGGACGGGATATGGGGACGGGATATTAAGAGGGGATATTAGGACAGGATATTAGGAGGGGATTTGGGGTTGGGATATGAGGACAGCATATGAGGACAAAAGCCTACTCCTTTGTTGCTTTTCCTCCCCCACAAGGATTAGATAGGAAAAACAGACAGTGCGGGTACTCAGCTAGTTCTATATATGAGTGTGTTTATATGGGAGGGGATGCATAGACACATCTAGTAATGGGGGCCCTTTGTAGTCACTGTATTCCTAGACGTTATTTTACATATACATTTATTGTGTCATTGGGGGAGATTTATCAAAACCTGTGCAAAAGAAAAGCTGCCCAGTTGCCCATAGCAACCAATCAGATTGCTTCTTTCATTTTGCAGAGGTCTTGTTAAAAATGAAAGAAGCAAGCAGATTGGTTGCCATGGGCAACTTTTTTCTCTGGATAGGTTTTGATAAATCTCCCCCAATGAATAAATGTTTAGGCCTTAAAGCTTAAATATTTTTATTATTTTACTATTTTCCCAAAAAAAAAAAAAAAGACTTAACATCTAAAAAAAAACTTCAGCACATATAAAAAATAAAAACCAAACACAGCAGCATAATCATTAAACAGCCTGCAATTGAATTACTCTGCTTTTTTTTTTTACCATTGCACTTTGCACCTACATTAGATTAATGCCAGTTAATCTACACCACCATTAATCTTCCATTAGACATAACTGCTTTATAACCAGCAGACAGCACTAAATAAATATCATGTTCGCCGCTCTCTATGAGGTCCTTATCAAGCTTGCTAAAAACCAAGCTCTTCCTCAAGATTTAAAGGGGTATTCCGCCTTTAGACATTTTATCCCCTATCCAAAGGTGCTGCAGGGAGATTGCAGGGGGTCCCAGCAGCGGGCCGTTACACCCCCTCCCATAGACATGAACGGAGGGGGTGTGACGTGACGTCACGAGCGGGGAGTTACGTCACGTCTCCAGTCCTGGAAACTTCCGGTTTCCGAGCCTGGAGACGCAGCTCCGCACATAATGCAGGTGCTGCAGGGAGATCACGGGAAGTCCCAGCGGTGGCCCCCCGCAATCAGACATCTTATCCCCTGATCTTTGGATAGGGGATAAAACGTCTTAAGCCTGAATACCCCTTAACATCTTACTTTTTATTCTAGAGTACTGTGTTTTTACCTAGTTTTGGCTTTTTGTCATTCTTGGTATTCTGAATAAACTGTGAAGGCTATGCTCAGATGGCGGAATTCTTGCAATTCTGCACAATTTCTGTTCCTCAAATGTTGCAGAACAAAATTGTGGAATTGCGGCATACTTTCAGCGGAATTCCGTATTCCCAGAATTCCACTGAAATTTAAAGCCCCACTGACATCAATAGGATTCCGCAGCAGAATTATGCAAAATTAAAGACTGTCTTTAAATTTTACGGAATGTGGAATTTCTGGGGCGGAATTGCTGCCAAGCAAATTTTGTTGTGTGACTGGGACAGCAGAATACTATTAAAGTCTCTGGGAAGTAAATCTCAAAGGAATCTCTGCCGGAATTCCGCATTAAAATCCACCCTCTGAATGTGGCCACGGGCTGGTGTCAAGTTCAGGGTGTTCCTGGTGTTTTAAGAAGTGTTTTGTATTGTTATAAAAAAAATAAAAAAATAAAAGTGTTTTATTCTGCTAAAAAAAAAGATGCATTCAGATGCTGGCATCATATACAATTTTATGTGGTATTCTTTTTACTTCTGTGTTTTTGTTTTTTTGTGTAGAAGTTTTTTTTAAACACACAATGCTGCATTAATTTTTTAACAAACAACTCCATTGTTAAAATTATTATTACAGTAGAGATTACACTGTATTAAAAATGAAGTTGCAAGCAAGGCACAGTCACATGTGACTTACATTAAGGTCAATGATGGCAACGTAGCATGCGACAAAAAATCTATCAAGAATGGTTTTTTTTTTTGCAACTGTTACATTGCAGTAGGTTGCATGTTGCAATGTGATATCATTCACTAACAATATGTGTGGCATAACATTGCCATTTGTGCCGTGCGACCAAGGTTGTTGTGTAGCCCAAGTCAATGCATTTCGGGGTAAATATTTTCACTTTCTTTAAAAAGATTTATTGACCCATTTAATTTTAAAAAATTGAAAAATGTCAGAGGAAAAATTCAAGAAAAAAGAAAAAGAAACGTAAAACATAATTAGGAAATATTTCCGGTTATGGAATATGCTGGACTTTTGAAATCGTGCATTGTAACATGATTCATGTTGAGCGATTACTCTTTTTACATTACATTTCTGCTTAATAATTTGCATATATCCATTTAAAACATGTAACCTCTACCATAATGCAATACTACAAGAGCATTAAACAGTTTGGGCAATGTGTGTGAACTATGCATAAATAAGCGATGAAAGGACCCTGAACATTAATAGGCAGTTGATGAAAAGACCTGTACCATTCACAGATAACTGTATGATCCATGGAAAAGGCAGAATACTTCATTTCCCTAGGAATTATTTATGTAGATGATACTCCTCAATTGTATTCATACTAATGAGGTCATTAGGCTTCTTATAGATAAGCTCATGCTGCTCCTTGTGTATTCTAGGCAGACAATTAGTGTATATAGGGAGAGTATCACACAGCAATTTCATCGCCCACTTATCACTTCCATACATACAGTGGTGATTTAATAAAATCTCAACAAATCTGCAGTTAAACCTCATCATATGTCTCTAATTGTGCTATACTACATTTATTCAATACATACTTGCACCACATATTGCAATGCTTATATCATATTTGATATATTTATATTTTCATGTATAGAAGATTTGTATAGAACATATAGAGCCTTTTGCTTTACATGTCTGTTGATTCCCTTTGTGCCATCATTGACATGTAAGGAATCATGAGCATTAGAGCACTGGGATCATGTCTACTAGTTCTCCACACCAATCATGATGGTGGTACTTTCACTGGCAAATTCCCTAGAACCTCAACACAGGATTCTTTTAAATTCTGATATTTTTTATTCTATTTTCTTTATATGGGGATAGCCATCATGCCTGAGCTGCATTCAGAGATAAAACTGTTCCTTACACACTAATATTCGTCAGAACAGGCCTCTATAATGCACCCATTTGTACACACAGTGGTACATCCTGGTCGAACTATCAGGCTCTTTAGGAGCTTTAAAGGGGTACTCATCTGCTCAGCGTTTGGAACAAACTGTTCCGAACGCTGGAGCCGATGCGCCCCCTCCCATAGACTTGCATTGAGGGGGCGGGGCATGATGTCATGAGGGGGCATGGCTATGATATAACAAGCTCCCAGCGCCGGCTCCAGCGTTCAGAACAGTTTGTTCCAAACGCTGAGCAGCAGAGTACCCCCTTAAGACATGATATGGTGAGGATCACATGGATCTTCTAGGGCATTACACATGGGGGATGTTTTTATACTGTCAGATAGTTTCAATTTAGGCAGTTTTGTGACCCCCTCCAACTCAACCACTTTTTGTGATAGGTTCCATGTGATGCCCAACAAACCTCTTCCTGAACCTCTAAGAGGGTATGATCACTGGGTATCCTGTATGGCTGTTGTATGTCTTTTTGCTTTTTTGCAGGGTTGTCTGTCTCTGTGTCCACTTGATTGTTTATTTGTTCATGTTATAAAAGTTAGGTCATCTATGCCTTTCATCCTTTTGTTATAGCCAATGTCAGAGAAGTAGTCTCATACACTCCATAACTTATCGGTAATAACCTGGTAACAGAGACGATTCTATAGGTTATGCCCATGTGGGAGTTATCACTGTTGTATTCTCCATTTCTTGATGTACACTTTGATTTGTTTCCTTTTTTTATTGCATATCCTTGGAAAACAATAAAAAACAAAAACGCATTCCGAGACATTATGTTTTATTGGGAACCTGTAAGAGGAATATTAAAAAGTGACTAAGCCTACTAGAAGGCTCAGTGGCCTCAGTAAAAATTGCAAAATTTCAGGAAATTATTAAAATATACACAGTGATTCGGGAATAACACTTGATTTAAACAATTCGTAATTTTCTGATGATACATTCTTCTTAAGCTACGACTCGCCCATTTATAATATTTCCAGTAAAGATGCAATAATAGAAAAAAAACTATACGGAAAACAAATACCTTCAACTGATCATCTACAACTCTAGTGACTTCTCCTGCCATTGACTCTAATGTTTCTTGAATTGGGGTTGGTAAGTTATTAGCTCCGGCCCATGCTGCTCCCCCAAGGTGATACAAATTTGGCAAAAGCTGCAACACACAATAAAGATGCAGGTCACTGCTACATTCTTAATGTGAAACCATACAAAAATACAGTTATAATCATCCAAATCTAAGTACTTACTGTTTTTGAATTCTTAGCATCACGCATGACTCTCTCGGCAGACTTGACATCTTCCAGGACAAAATCAATGCCACAGTTTCTTAGTGAATTGAGGTGGTCTTGAACTTTGACACAAATGCGGTCAATCATCTGTGAAGCAAAAAGTCACAGCTATGTATAAAGTCAGCTAGTAGATTTGTAAGTATTAAGAAAATTACAGTCCATAAACATGTACAGTACTATTCTCTGTACTGCTATTACTACAGGTAGAACCTACACAGTAAAGGAGGAAAGTATATTTACAAGAAGAAGAACCACCACAAGAGGACATTATAGTGACAAAAGTTTATGTAGTGATATGAGGAAGCATCACTTTACTGAGAGAGTAGTGGATGCTTGGAATAGCCTTCCTGCAGAAGTGATAACTGCAACTACAGGGAAGGAGTTTAAGAATGCATGGTACAGACATAAGGCTATCCTTCATAGTAGATAGGGCCAGGAACTATTCATAGACTAGATGGGCCAAATGGTTCTTATCTGCCAACACATTCAAAGTTTCTACATTTTTGAGAATTTCTGTTAGATTGAAATAAATTATTTGAATCTAAGCATGTATTGATTTTCAGCAGAAAAAAACTTGACAAACACATCATAAGGCTTTTTACTCTTAAGTCATGGGTTATATTTATGTTGGAAGCCATGACGCTGAACAAAATAATAGATTCCATCAGCTTTCCAATGTCTTGACTGCAAGAACAGCACTGCATGCTGCACTCTTCTTGCCTTCAAGAGTGACTAAAACCTCAATAGGATAGCCTCATAGAAAGTGTGAACATAGGCTACGTAAATGGTCAAATGTGTCAAATGTGAGTGAACTGTCATGATTTCATTAATAACAGTAGCACTGTTGCTCCTGTGAACAGAGACTTAGAATAGGCTGTGTTCACAAGATGATTTTTTCACATAGATCACATTGCAGACTATGGGCAAAATCTTTATAATATAAATGCCCAAATATTTTAATAAAAATTTAGGGCATATAAGATTTATTTCTAATTCCGGTTTAACGTCACTTCTGTGGAAAAAAGAAGACGTGACTTGTCCCTTCTTGACACGGAATCCATATGGAAACCGCATCACGTCATCACACGTGGATTAGTCCTATTGAATGGGTAATGAGAATGAAAAACTGTGGCAGAATTCTGAGAGTCTCATCCACATTTTCTTTCAAATCCACAACGGATTTTCACGGAGGAAACAGATGTTAATTCATAATCATATGAATCACAATTTACTAATAATTTGTTTCTTAACCCCTTAAGGACACAGGGTTTTTCCGTTTTTGCATTTACATTTTTTCCTAATCACTAGAGATGAGTGAAATTACAGTAATTCAATTCGTCACGAACTTCCCGGCTCGGAAGTTGCTGACTTTATCCTGCATAAATTATTTCAGCTTTCAGGTGCTCCGGTGGGCTGGAAAAGGTGGATACAGTCCTAGGAGACTCTCTTTCTCCTAGGACTGTATCCATCTTTTCCAGCCCACCGGAGCACCTGAAAGCTGAACTCATTTATGCAGGCTAAAGTCAGGAACTGCTGAGCCGAGAAGTTTGTGACAAATCGAATCACTGTCACTTCGCTCATCTCTACTCATCACCTTCTAAAAATCATAACGTTTTAAATTTTGCACCTAAAATTCCATATTATGGCTAATTTTTTGTGCCACCAATTCTACTTTGTAGTGACATTAGTCATTTTACCAAAATATCCACGGCAAAGCGGAAAAATAATTCATTGTGCGACAAAATTGAAGAAAAAATGCCATTTTGTTCATTTTGGGGGCTTCCGTTTCTACGCAGTGCATTTTTCAGTAAAAGGACATCTTATCTTTATTCTGTAGGTTCATACGATTAAAAGGATACCCATCTTATATAGGTTTGATTTTGCATTACTTCTAAAAAAAATCATAACTACATGCAGGAAAATGTATGCGATTACGCAATTTCACTGTGATGGTCCCGATCAGCCCGACTGAGCTGCCGGGAAGCTTTTACTTTCATTTTAGACATGGCGATCAAATTTGAATGCAACGTCTAAAGGGTTAATAGTGCCGCACAGCGATCGGTGCTGCATGCTATTATCCCAGGGTCCCGACTTTCATTAGCCGCCGGGACCGACCCGGTATGAGGCAGGGTGACAGCGCGACCCCGCGTTATATACCGGGACCGGGCGCAGGGAATACAGATACACCCTGCGTCCTTAAGAGGTTAAAGGTGTAGTCCAGAGAACTAAACCCATAGTCCATCCTTTCCCTTTCATCAACCTATTTAATTGTGTAAATTTAATTCACATCAGAGCAGTTTACCCTCTTTGGTTATCACTTGAAAGAAGTGAGGGAATGATATCATCCAGCCATCCACTCCATCCAAATCCCTCTCTGAAGGCAGCCCCCTCCCTCCTGAGACACACAGACCATGCGGTTTCTGCCCTGCTCTGATGAGTCAAGCTCCCTTTAGTGCTGAGAACTGGGAAGTGTGTGCAGCCTCAGCCAATCAGATACTGAACCTCTCTCTGCTGCTCAGAGCAGGAGGGTGGGGGCTGTTCTCAGAGAGTGAGCTGACTGGAAGAGCAGAATGTTAATGACTGCTGGGAGACATAGGCAAGGGGAGGGAAAGATGGCAAAGAATATCATGCAGCCAGAGAGGACTACAGGGGCCACAGGAGCCATGCATATCAGGCAGCATGATTTATTAGGAACATAGTAGCCAGGTAGTGTGGTGGCTTTGGAGCTTTATTGTGTGTGTGAGTGTATGTATATATATATATATATATATATATATATATATATATATATATTTATTTATAGTACCTTCCCTGTAGTAACCCTTTAATATAAATGGACTATTGATACATAATTGCATATACAGCTTCTCTTTCTCATCACACCACAATGAAACATGGTAGCTTTTACAATGATAATAAAATTAGAAATAGTGATATCAGCCTTAAGAAACAAAGAAAAATATACTGCAGATAGCTTTTTAAAAGCTTACATGTTGTGTAGTGCTGGTTACAATGCTCTGCTGCAGTCTGTAGGCCTGCTCTTGAAGGTACTTTCTTGTCTCATGGTTCCTCAGCAAATAGTTTTCAATCTTGGAAAAAAAAAGATTGAAATTACATCAAAAGAACCAGTCATTACCACAGCAAACACAAAACCTATCCCTGCGAGTAGATCACTCAGCTCATCAAAATGGAATTTCATTACAAAAAGCCTGATTGTCTATGGAAGAAAAAAAAAAAACATGCTTTACAAGAAGGGGCCTGAACAGCATCTGATGACTTTCCATTGATTTCTTCATTAATAGTTATTAAAATGCATGGGCCAAAAAACATCAAAGTCAAGAACACAATGTTAAATCATTTCAATGTTTCACTGACAATAAAGGGAATGTATCACCAAAATATTGTCACTAATTAAAAGTAGATACTGATGTGTGTTCCTTTTTTCCTAATCGTTTTTTTATTTTCTGATTGTTATTTTTTTTTTATCAATTCTATTTTGTACATGTTTATGGGGATGACAATTTTGCCTGAGCTACTGTTACAACTTTGATAGTAACATTATAATACAAGCCAACAAGACACAGTGTACTACAATACTGTTGTACTGGGAGGATAAGCATTCACATGTATCCCTCAGTAAAAGAGTGATGGACAAATATAACCTGCTATAGCAGCAAAATTAAATATAAATCTACAAATAAACTAAATGCAGCAGAAAAATATAAAACATCAGTTTATTTAAGTTCCAAACGTCAGAGACATACACATAAAATACATATATAGGAGATGGTAGCAATTGAAAAATCAGGCGTACTGGGGATGTGCAGAGTATTTAAAAAAATAATAATCTGGAGTGTTTGTTTATCCGTGGGTATCATGTTTGTTCATGGCTGTTCACTTTAATGTATTTTGCACTTGCATTGTGACCTTTTTATGTATACTTTGTCATACCTGTATACCCCTGTTTACATTGTACTGACACCAAAAGGTGTGTTGGATAACATTGCACATATATTTGTAATTTTTATTATATATTTATTTTTTATTAACTGTTTCCTTCCCTAGTACACCCCATTTTTCAGTTGCCAACATCTCCTATATATGAATTTTATGTGTATGTCTCTGATGTTTGGAACTTTAATAAAGATTTGATGTCTTATATTTTTCTGCTGCAGTTAGTTTATTTGTAGGTTTATATAGTAACATTGTTACATAGTTCATAAGGTCAAAAATGGCAAAGACTATGTTTATCCAGTTCAGCCTATTACTAGCAATGATCCAAGTAACGTGAAAACCCCCATGAATTGTGCTGCATCTCAGCTAATGTGAGTGAATAGGGTTGTGCTGCAAACCTCAAGTGGTTGTGACTATAACATGATATAGGTGATCAGTCCATGCAGAATGGATTTCCAAAATGCAGTGATGTCTGTAATTCTATAGCTGTTCAGAAGGCCACTGGGGAATGGGGGCTGTGAGCAATTGCCCAGGTTTCTGCCTGCAACCCCTGCCCACTCCCCTGCATGGACCTCACTCTATGGTGCACTGAACATATGGGTTTTCCTTTTTTTTTAATTCCCTATAATCTCTATAATTTAAAATTTGAGGATAACTGAGCAGTTGGGTTGGCAGTGCCTAAGGGATGTGGAGTGTCTGTGGGGATCTCTCCCTAGTATGATGCTGTCAGTGGAGTGGATTACTTTCTGCTTCATTCATCAGGTTATACTGTCAGCTGATCAATAAACAGCATGAGGAATGATGACCTTATTAGTTCTAGTCTGGAGGCCATGGCATGCCCAGTCTACCAGTGCTCGAGACACTCAATAGACAATTTTTTTTTCGAACCCATATATAAATGTAACAATATGCTGCTAATGTAAAAGCCAGCTAACCATGATGCTAGCAATACTGATATCTGATATTCCAGACATGCTTCTACCATATTGTAGACTGTAAAGGGGGCGGTAGCTATACATTTATTTTAATGTGAAGTCCATCAGACAAGTCATCTTACCTTCTGTAAGGCTTCCTCTGTTTTTTCAGGGTTAGTCTTCAGTGCTTGAGAAGCATCGTTTATAGGTATAGGCATGAACCTCAATGTATAATTCCTAAAACAAAAAATTCACAATTTTACAATACATGGCAATGGATAGTTTAGCCTTAAAGGGGTGCTCAGTCCCCGGAGTGTGTTCGCTCCAGGTCTGATTACTGTGGATCACGGGGCCGGAGCATTGTGACATCACGGCTCTGCCCCCGTGTGACGTCACGCTCTGCCCCCTCAATGCAAGCCTATAGGAGGGGGCATGACAGCTGTGACGCCCCCTCCCATAGGCTTGCATTGAGGGGTTGAGCGTGACTTAATTTACAATATTTCAAGATTTATTTTAGATTTAGTCCACAACTAGTTTAGAGGGGTATTTCAGTTTATTTTTAAATTTTTTATGATTTAGGCATAAATATGAAATAATACACATATATATATATATATATATATATAAACTTCCAGCGGCAGTGACGAGGTCTGGTATAATGCAGGCTTTGGTCTTTATTGTGTACAGGAACACAGGTGCAACATTTCTGCTAAAGAGCCTTTTTCAAGCATAACAAATAAATGCACATAACAAATTTATATATACAAAGGTTACACATAATTGGTGCACAAACACGTGGTATTCATCCTTTGTCCTTTGAATAATAAATGATGAATACCACCTGTTTGCGCACCAATCATGTGTAACCTTTGAATATATAAGTTTGTTTTGTGGATGTATTTGTTATGCTTAAAAAAGGCTCTTTAGCAGAAACGTTGCACGTGTGTTCCTGTACACAATAAAGACCAAAGCCTACATTATACCGGACCTTGTCACTGGTGCTGTATCCTTCGGTGGAAGTTGTAAGGAGTATAGCTGTGGCGAGCTATTGGATACTGCTGCAAAGGACCCGAGGTCATCCAGTGCTGATTCTTCCTTTGGATGCGTATATATATATATATATATATATATATATATATATATATATCTTTATAACATATTTTTGCCAACATTGACCCCTCTCCTCCCACTATTTGGAATCTATCTGCTCTCTCAAGGCCTCGTTTCACACGTTCCAATGTTCCATCTTATTACCTATAGGATATTTATTTTCCTTTTAGAAGTTACACCAGTCAGAACAATTTAGAGTCACCTCGGTCATGTCTCACCAGAAGGGTTGAGCTAACCACACCTTTGTGAATAAATATGCCCCAATTTCATCGGAGCATGATTTCAACTCTGAACACTGTACTCCCCCCACCAGATAGTAAACTAAAATTTATGGATCACTGGAAGTGGGATCTGGGGATGACATTTTTTTTCACAATATCATCACTGCTGCACTACCATTTTGAAGGACAGCAGGTGACATTATCGTAAACAGCAATAGAAATTTGACATAATTTTTTACTTGGTCTTGACATAAGGAAGTGTCTGCTAAGCCAACTGGCCCCCACAGTGGTGACCCAAGACCTGGACTGGGAGGTTCTTAGCAGTGGGATCAGGCATCACCAGAGCAGTGGGGGCTGGTGAGTACACTTTCTTTTTTTTACCCCAGCCTGACCATTAGTATATGCCTGCAAATTTTTTATGCTGTCTTGGGACATTATCCTGTTTGAGGACCCATGATCGGCGACCAAGCTTCCTGATACTGGGCAGGACATTCAGAATGCATTGATAGTCTTGAGATTTCATTATACCCTGTAAGGATTTAAGACACCCTATGCCAGATGCAGCAAAGGAGCCCCCAAACATAACTGAGACTCCTCCATGCTTCACAGCAGTTCCTTTCTTTCCACACCTAATTTTTGAATCATCAAACATAGCACTTATGTGACTTACCAAAAATCTCAAGTTTAATAAATTATTAAGTACAGGGGACCATCATTTTTGTGCAGGCCAGTTTCATTATTTCGTTTTATAGAAGGATTCTGTTGAATCACAATTCAAATGTAATGTCTGATTTTCATCAGTTCATTTTCAGAAAGTTTTTATTCATTGTTACTTTTGTCAGTTTCAGGGAGCATTATGGGTCTCTCTCTCTCTTTAACGGAAGGTTACCAAGATTTTTGTGAATGTCTGTATTAGAAAGATATTCCCCTGACTGTAAGACCTGTGATCTATGGGCGGTTTCACAGTGATCTCATTGGCAGGTGGTGATTAATGTTAGGAGGAGCTTGAAACATGCAAGACCAAAGCATATCCGTGCGAAGGTGTGGACCTGAGGCTAGTGGCGAACTGGACTTTCTTCTTTTCTATTAAAGCTATTAGAAAACATACAAAAAAAGAAATGGTGACTTTACACTGAAATGAAGGACTTCCCCTATATTTGTGTTATTATATGGGGGTTCTGGACACAACCACAACCCTATTACTATTTAAACACCACCAATATGCAGTTGTGAATTTGCCAGTAACACAGATCTTATAAATTTGTTTCACGTAGCAGGTAAACATACTCAGGCTGGCATTTCCCTGGTGACTTTGGTGATATTTATAAGCCACCATGGCTCTAAGATCTAAAAGATGCAATGCAAATACATGTTCATATTCAACACAATAATATGTACTATGCAGATTTAACATATTCACTACACGCTGTACAGAACCAGCATCCTGAGTATCTAAAGTCAAGTGATATAAAGAAAATAAACCAATTTTCTCCTTTAAATGCTGAACATTGATTTATTTTAACAGTTAATTTACAAGGAAGCCAGTCTTGCATCTTAAGCCTGCCAGCATTCAATTTGTAGAGAAATGTGTGACATGATTCCGGCATTACATATTCAGCGCCACTATCCCTCTCCATAAATCACATCTGAGGAAGACAATCCTGCTAGCTTCTGAGCGGCTAATATCTCAAGCAATTAAAAAAGATCAAAACAGTAGATAGGACATCATGCATTACATCTGAGAACACTGCGACCCATAGCACACCTTCATTTACACTTGTGCTAATTTACATCTGCCTTTATTAATGGTGACTGTATTTATCATGGACATGATTTTATTAGGGCACACACAGTATTTTTCACGTAGACACGGTTCCTATAGACATGCACCAAAATTACTTTTCAGACCTTAAGTAATGTTCAGCGTTTCACATTACTGTAGAAAGATATGATGACTTTTCAATACAGTACAATATTCTACAAAATATACCATCATCCTGATAAGCGATGGCTGTGCCTATATATCGTTAAAGGAGTAGTACCATGTAGAACAATCTATCCAAAGAATAGGGGAAAAGTGTCTGATGGTGGAGGGGTCCGACCATGCATCTCTATGGTAGAGCCAGAGATACAGGAGCTGGTGTGCTCTCGATCAGACACAGGGGATATTTTTTCCTACATGGGATTACTCCTTTAACTCCTTACAACTTGTGGTCGCCTCTGGACCCAGCTGTAAGGGTTAAACTGCCGGGACGGAAGGCAGTACACTAGGCAGTACCCACGAGATTAATGGACGTATATACGCGTCCAGGTGCAGGAACGTTAATTCGCCCTGCATGTGTATACATGTCCATGGTCATTAATGGGTTAAAAAGATTATCCAGGTTTACAAAAACAGAGCTGATTTCTTCAAAAAAACAGCGCCAAACCTGTCCTCAGGTTGTGTGTGGTTTTGCAGATCAGTTCCATTAAAGATAATGGAGCCAAGTTGTAATACCACATACAAACTCAAGACAAGTGTGGTGCTGTTTTAGAAGAAACTAGCTCTGTTTTTCTATTCCTAGATAACCCTTTTCACTGTTGTGTTGTTTCCTAGCATATCTAAGTTACTCCATATTATTTTATTCATGTTGTGCTTCCTAGTTATCGACTTCTTTTGCAACGACAAACAAATACAGTAGAATCTCCCAATAGCGGACACTCACGGGGAATAAAAAAAAGTGTCCACTATTGAGAGATGTCCCTTATTGGGAAAAAGGCTCAAAATTCTTCCTAAATGATGAGATACTGTCCTGTACTCACTGCAGAGTGCCATTACCTATAAAACACTATAAAAGCAATATTACAGTATAATCTCCCAGTGTTGTTTAATCTCCTTAACCCCCCCCCGTATCATTTCATCCCCCCTTTTATACCCTGTACCATCTTATTCCCCTGTGCATTGTGCCAAATTACCCCCCCCCCCCCGTTACCCCATGCCACATCATTTCCCCTTGACCCCCCCTCCCTGTGCCATTTCATTCTCCCTTTATTACCCTCTGTAAATTCATTCCCCCCCCCCCTTTATGAAGTGGCACAGGGGGATAAAGGGGGAATAAAATGGCACAGGGGTGGTAAAGAGGGGGTGATGAATTTGCAAAGAGGGCTATAAAGGGGGAATTAAATAGCACAGGGGGGATCAAGAGGAAATTATGTGGCACAGGGGGGTAAAAGAGGGGGGGAATGATTTGGCACAGGGGAATAAAGTGGCTTGAGGGGGATCAGGGAAGGAGGAGGATGAATGATGTGGCTGGCGGATGGACAGAAGCAGGAGACCACTGTTTAAACATCGGTCTTCTGCTTCTGTGCTGGGGCTTCTGCAGGGGGTGCAGCAGGGGCCTTTGCACCTTACTGTGGTATTGGCTGTACCCCCTGATGGCGGCCCTGTGTACAAGGTAGGGCCGGTACATAAACTTGATTGTCCCCTAATGAAAGTGTAAGGTCTCCTATTGTACCCTATTGGGAGTGTTTTGTCCCCTATTGGGTGTGTCCGCGACCGCTATTTGGAATGTCCCCTATTCGGAGGGTGCAAATACATTAAGTCTTATGGGACTCTGCCGGGGAATTAAAAACTGTCCGTTTTTGGGAGGTGTCCACCAAAGGAGATTTCACTGTACACTCAAAATTTCATCCTATTCTGCAATTTGCACATCATTCTATGAATTTATGTGATTGTGTGAACAAAGCTCTCTTCTTCCACCCAGTGTATTTGTCAAGGTAACACAAAACGCTGCATTGAAATGTTATCTTGGCAACACTTTCTTCACCTTAGCCAAATAACACATGCTGAGATGTAGTAGAGCCGCACTGCAGAAAGGGGGAATAGAACAGAACCCAGGGTAAGCTGGAATGGTACTCCATCTGATCATTCAGAAGAGCGCAACAGAAGACTGCAGATCTATCAGCATATGCATATTTCTACATTTAATTCAGGATCAGAAAGCCTTTGAGTTTATTGCTGTCTATGTGAAATGTAAAAATTGGCCATTCTAGAAATGGATGCCAAAAACCCGGAAGACAATAGGATTAATTGCATTTAAATAATACTGTGGTGAATAATGATTCTGCTAACATCTATCAGAGAAGCTTATTATTAAGGGAGAAGGCTTGTTTTCTGCGGCTACACCACATTTTCCAACTATTTAATTTTAAAGGGGTATTCCAGGATTTTTTTATTTTTTTTATTTGACTGAGCTACAGGGGCTGTACAGTTAGTGTGAGAGAGAGAGACAGACAGACAGAGATATATCTCCCCAATAAAGCTCTACCAAACCATAATATATATATATATATATATATATATATATATAGGTTGTATATATACATTACATATACACACACATATATTTGAATAAAAATACATATACACACGTATGCATGCAAGTAATTGTGCGTATTAGATATCTTTTATAGAATAGGGGATAAGATGTCTGATCATGGGGGTCCTGCCACTGGGGACCCCCACGATCTCCGGCGCGGCACACCAGCCATCCGTGCACAGAATGAACTCCGCTCAGTGCCAGATGACTGGAGACTACAGCCGCCACGCCCCCTCTATTCATATCTATGGGAGAAGGCGTGAGGGCTACGTACTAGCCGTCAACGCCCCTTCACATAGACGTGAATGGAGAGAGCTCCAAGCTTCTGTGTTCCAGACGCCACCACTGCTGGCCCTGAGACCGATGAGGACCCCTGCGATTAAGCATCTTATCCCCTATTATTTGGATTGGGGATAAGATGTTTTTCGGCAGAGTACCCCTTTAAAGGGGATTCCCCTTAAGAAAGGCTTCGGTCCCGAAATCTAGCGTTGGGGTGGTGTCCCCCCAGGTCCCATTGGAGCTTCTTGATTAAGTATGTCTGTATATTGATTTTTTGTAGTCCATTTTGGACACTTTGATTTTCTAAGTGCATTTGCACCTTGTTTACTTGTCTATGCATTTTTCCATTTAGCCCCTGATGTGACCTGAGGGTTCACCCTTGCTGTCTTGTCCTCCACCTGTGTGGGAGTCCTCAGTCTTTATGTATTTACTATGTATCTTCTTCGAATAAAGCTTATTTTGAATTTTTCCAAATGGCTCCATCTGTCCTTTGTGTTATAAGGTGCAGACAGCTGAAAAAAACTGACCAAAAGCATGACACTAAAAAAAAAAACAACAAACAAGTAAACAGAAAGTAAAGGCTCAAAAAATGGTGTGTGACTATAGCCTTAAAGGGGTATTCCGCCGCTAGGACATCTTATCCCCTATCCAATGAGTGCCGATCACAGGGCCCCAGCGATCAGACATCTTATCCCCTCTCCTTTGGAGAGGGGATAAGATGTCTTAGTGCTGGAGTACCACTTTAAAGGGGTACTCTGCTGAAAAACATCTTATCCCCTAGCCAAATAATAGCGGATAAGATGTCTAATTGCAGGGGTCCCCATCGATCTCAGGGCCAGCAGTGGTGGCGTCTGGAACACAGAAGCTTGGGGCTTCTGCGTTCATGATGTCACGCCACGCTCTCTCCATTCATGCCTATGGGAAGGGGCGTTGACGGCTAGTATGTAGCCACCACGCCTTCTCCCATAGATATGAATAGAGGGGGCGTGGTGGTTGTAGTCGCCAGTCATCTGGCACGGAGCGGAGTTCACTTGGGGAAGGAAGGCTGGGGTGCCGCACCGGAGATCGCGGGGGTCCCCAATGGCAGGACCCCCGTGATCAGACATCTTATCCCCTGTTCTTTGGATAGGGTATAAGATGATTTTCGGCAGAGTACCCCTTTAAGAGCATGATAAGGTTACAAATGCCTAGCAACAAGCCTGTATTAGACCTTTAGGTGAAAAGGCAACATGGGGGATTAAAGGTTGGCACCGATTCCTGTCTGCTCAGCAGTCCCCGATTGCAATTGTTAAAGGTTAAGCCCTGTTACACTGTAAACCTGTCGACTTCAGTGGGAGCAGCTTATTGTTGAAAGTTTATGGGGGGGGGGGGGCTCCTGACTCTCCTTTGACAGATTATTTTGCCTGACTCTTGTTTTCATTGGCGGTAGGTTGTCGCTAGAGCTATCTGGCAGTGACTTACCTCGCTTTTACCTGCCCAGAACACATAAATGTTTAACCAAGCCTAATGTTCATGTGTACGGGGGATTAATTAGTTCTGTCAACATTTAGTACATTCTCCTTAGGTTTACACTGGACACTGATTTCTTTTAAGACTTCAAAAACACTAAAAAGTTAACACATTTTCTATTAAATTGGTCCTAAGTTGGGGCCAGAGACATACTAAATAATAGTAATTTCTGGACAGGGTTGCAGAATATGTTTTTGCTATATAAGAAGGAGATACATAAATGCTAAACTGAGAGGAGGACAGAGAATGATTGACAGTGCTGCAAATATGCCCTTTTTAATCTCATATATTCAGATATTGCACAGATGTAGTTAGTGAACTTCTTAAAGGAGGATTTCCTAGGAACATAAGACCAGCTGGAGTGAATTCCTGACACATGTATACAGCATAGCCTTAATACTCAGTTTACTGGGCTGTCAGCAGCAGAATAACTGAACTATTATTGAACAATAACCCTGAGCATTTCTTTGTGGTTTTGTCTGGATGACCGTATGTAACATCTGTAGATAGCTTTTTGTAGATGTATTGTGACAAATCTTAGTGAGGAGCTGTGATCGTGTAACCTTACCCCACTAATAATAGAACTTCATTGTACTAGATTAGAAATGATCACAACACATGGAAATACAAGGTTAAAGGGGTATTCCAGGGCCATTTAGCCCCAAGACAAGTGCAGATCCTTCCTAAGCATGTCCACTACTGTCTGCCAGGTACATACCAAAATCCCCTTATGGTGGATAATCCCTTTAAAAACTGATCAGTAGCCTAATGTAAGCCTATTGGTTGTGTACTATTATACTTACTTTTCCAGGGCTACAGATATATCCTGGAATCCTTGGGCTGTTATGTTGTTCTTGTCCCAGATCACAGTCCTATAACAGCCCAAAAAATTGTGCACATTATTAATGGTATCACACCACGTGTTTTGGTATTCACAGCTTACGTCAGGATGCCTTAAGCTGTTGCAAAACTACAACTCCCAGCAGGCCCGGACAGCCAACGGCTGTCCGGGCATACTGGGAGTTGTAGTTTTTTCAACAGCTGGGGGCACCCTGGTTGGGAAACACTGATTTACGTGCTTATCACACTCACCTGAGCTTGGTGTTGATCTGCAGTGCTTTGGCCAACATCTTGGCCCCCATATCTCCCATAGCATTACCACTGATATCTACTTTGGTCAATGATGTATTGCTACCAAGGGCATTTATAATGATTGTCACATCTGTCTTTAATTTGGAGTCTGCTAAAGACAATGACTGCAAGGGCTGCAGAGAAAATCATAAAAATCATCATCAATAATTTATTACACTCACATATTTGCAGTTTAAAGTGCAGAATGCCCAGTGGGCATATAGTGGATAATAATTTAAAAGGGGACAATGTAATGATCTCCAGTAAAATTTAACTACATTTCATATGCTTAACAATTGATACAGTAATATATGATGAGTATTTATTGCCATTTGTGAATGACAAGAAGACAGATTCAGTAAGAAAGTGACTTTAAAAATGTTTAAGAAGGTGTAAAATGTTTTCCAGACCATAACATTGTTAGAATTAACTGTATATATTTTAGTGTTGTGTGTGACTGCCCCACAAGAACTAGGTCTATCACTTTTTTCATAATGTAGAAAAATTATTTTTTGCTCTGGTGCCAAGAGGCATTCCCATGCCCCTTAAATGAGTTATCCAGGAATAGAAAAACTGAGCTAATTTCTTTTAAAAACTGCTCCCCGTCTGTCTCCAGGTTGGGTGTGGTTCTGCAGTTCAGTTCCATTGAAGTTAGTGAAGCCAAGTTGTAATACCACACACAACCTGGGGACAGATGTGGTGCTGTTTTGAAAAAAAATAAATTTAGCTGTGTTTTTCCATTCCTGGATAACTCTAAGTGCTGAAGGTTGGAAAGCCTCCTCACTACCCCTTCTATCTATGCTCCTGGTTGATTAGATAGATATAGCTAGAAGCCAAGGCTCTGTTCCCAAATCTTTTTTTCTGTGAACATTTAGTATGCACAGTGAGCGTAGGAACAAGATTTAAAAACAGGGCTTGGTCAATCATGCAGAGATCAGGATGGGAGAGGGAACGAAGAGGTGTCCAACCTTCAACACTTCAGGGGCTAAGAAAACGCTTCTTCGACACTTGTCACCAGAGAATAAAAGCATTTCTTTAAGTTATAGAAGCACAGACAGATGTATTAAAAAGGTACCATGTGTCTTCTTGTCCTAACAGTGTCAGCAGCTTGGAATGTGAATTGCAGCTAATAGATTCCCTTTAACATAAAAAATCTCTTAAAGGGGTACTCCTGTGGAAAACTTTTTTTTTTTTTTAAATCAACTGGTGCCAGAAAGTTAAATAGATTTATAAATCACTTTTATTAAAAAATCTTAATCCTTCCAGTACTTTTTAGGGGCTGTATAATAAAGAGAAATCAAAAAAGAAATGCATGTCCTCTGATGTCATGACCACAGTTCTCTCTGCTGACCTCTGCTGTCCATTTTAGGAACTGTCCAGAGCAGCATATACTTGCTATGGGGATTTTCTCCTGCTCTGGACAGTTCCTAAAATGGACAGCAGAGGGCAGCAGAGAGTACTGTGGTCATGACATCAGAGGAAATGCATTTCTTTTTTGATTTCTCTTTCGTATAAAGCCCCTAAAAAGTACTCGGAGGATTAAGATTTTTTTAATAGAAGTGATTTACAAATCTGTTTAAATTTCTGGCACCAGTTGATTAAAAAAAAAAAAAAAGTTTTCCACGGGAGTACCCCTTTAAGATCTCCAGTCAATATAAAGCAGCAGGAGCTAAGCAGACTCTCTCTCTCTCTCTCTATAATATATATCTTTTAGTGAAAAGATTCAGCAAAACCTGTATTTTAGGAGTCCAGTGGGCAGTCCTACTCAGTGAAAGACTGCTATTATGAAGGCATGCTTATACAGAAAAGGCTGTATGAGGACCACCCACTGGACTCCTAAGTCCAGAATAAGCAGAGGTTTGAATTAATAAAATACAAGTTGGATTGCTATACTGTAGATTTTTGGGTGAAAAAATGCTGTCCCTGCAACTATTGCCTGTGTGTGTATCTATGAGGAGTCCAAAAACAGGAAGTGAGGGTAGGAGAATCAGGGCTCTGTGCAGGCTCCTGGCCTGTCAATCATCCTGCTGTGTGAGCCAGGGGCGTGGTGTCATAGAGCCTCAGTGTGCAGAGCCCCGCTTGTCCTAAGTGCACAGACCCCTGCTTGTCCGCCCACACTTCCTATATTTGGACTCCTCAAAGAGACACAAACAATAGCTGTAGGGACAAAAATATACAAATTTTTTAACCAATGTATATTACATATACACATATTATGGTATCATCTACATTATATAAAAAGTTTTTGTTGACGACAGGACCTGTAACCAAGCATTTTCAGAACAAGAACTCTTGGCAGGAAGGTGTCGATAACCAATATTAAATTTGTAATTTAATCATAAGGTATAAGGAGCAAAACATAATAGTGAGCTTTAAAAAAAACAAAAAAAGAACACATTTGGATGGCAGGCTCTGCCCTTTAGTAAGCTAAACACATTCACTTGGATATTTCTTGTGAAAAGGTTTTGAAGTGTGAACATCTGAGATTAAACAAGACACACTAAGGAATAACCTGCTGAGAGAATATTTATAGAATGTGGTGCTATATAATTTATAACACTTCAAACAACGAGAGGTCAGAAAGGAAAGAAAACACAAAATACAGCCAAGCATTAAATGCTGTAAAGTCACTTGCGACCCCCAAAAAATGAAAGAAAACCAGGCTCAAATAGAAAGAGAGCCAGAGGCGTTCTCCTGTGTTCATGGTGATGAAAAGTAATGATGAAGTAACCCATTAGGCCTGGGAATAAAAAGGATATTACTTAATGAAAGACAGCGCTTTGAAAAAATCAGGAAAAGCTATAAAAACGTGCAGCCTTCTCCGTGGGGAAAAGCAGGTTTTTAACAGAAGTGCTCCGGCATAGTTAATCTCTCCAGCAGGTTAATCTTGCATATTTCATTTACTTCAGAAACCTGCTTAAAGGTACAGAATTTGAATCCAAGAAAAACAAATCTCTGGTAGAAATAAGAACAGTGACTCTATTGTTGCAGGAATAAATATGACATCATCTATTTCAGAGGAGGAAATGTTTGAACCTCTTATTAAACTGCATTGCAGAGAGCCTGTGATGTCAGACACATGACTATATGGGGGAAGGGAGAGGGCCCACCTCCACCAATAAATGTGACCATTCAGATCTTGTCCCTTTCCTAATAGAAAGAGCTATACTTGTGCTTTAAACCACCTCTTTTCTGCTGCCCTCAAAAGTGGTACGTGACGTGAATTCCAGACTATTCTGCTGCTGTTATTCAGATACTAGATGATAGAGGCCGATCAGTATGCAGTATTCAATATACCACAATGAGGACACAAAACCAATGCAATATGAGAGTGTAAAACAATAATAAGAGGAGTGGAGTAGGGTCATTAGATTTTTAACAAGTGAAGCATTTCGGTAATACAATATTTAGCTTCATTAGATTAGGTCCATAGGGATCTATGCATATATATAATATCCATGAAACACTATCCTACCTCTAAACATCCCTACACCCATATGGGTAGGAAACAGAATAGTACATGAAGTATATCAGAGACGTAACGCACTACATGCGTTCAATGGTTTTAACAGCATTTTTCAATAACCTGTTTATAATGCACTTTCATGCTTCACACACTGTCTGCTGACAATAGGATTACTGGGAGTTCTCTTTATCAATCGGGCTTCAAAGGAATTCTATGCCAAAGGAGGAAGACAAATGGACAGGTGCAAGGGCTCTAAGAGAATTCATGTTTAATCACTCAGCATTTATATAGAAAGAGAGAAGAAAATGGGAATAGTGATGTTTCACCCAGAAATAGGTTAGATAAGATGTATAAAAAAAAATTACTGACATGGGGGTCTCCAAAATAATGGACATTTATTTTTTAAAGGAAAAGGCGGATGTCCGGCTCCCAGTAGAAACAATAAAATCCCAACTTTAATGAAAAATGCTAAAAATACAGGTAGAAAAAAATTGTTCAAAACCAACAAAGGGTAAAAGCACAAACGAAACGCTTTTGCCCTTTGTTGTTTTTTTTTACTATTTTTTTCCACCTGCATTTTTAGTATTTTTCATTAAAGTTGGGATTTTATGGTTTCTACTGGGAGCCGGACATCCCAGTAGAAACAATAAAATCCAAACTTTAATGAAGGGTGAGCAGTTTTTTTCTTATTTTTCTGCTGATTTTTTTATTTTTTTTTTAGCTTGCCAGGCATTGTTATGTGCAGAAAGAGATTTACCCGGGTTCTGGTTAGACATTCAAGATAAAGGATCTGGCAGTAGTAATTTAAGTAGTAAATAAAAATTATGTTTCTATTTTTTTTTTATGTACATTTTTTAAAAATGTATTTTGTACATTATTATGGAGGCTGCCCATTTATAAATCTGCTTTACACTAAGTGCAATGGACAACAATAGGGTTGACCTGTGAGCAACAACTATTGTGTGTACCTCTGTTATCCATAAACTGGTGTTATATTTCACTGTACTTTTGTCTGTAATGAAGCTGGGAAATTATTTGTGCAGAACATGACGTCTCAGCTTAGTTTTAGGTCTAGTGGCCAGAATAGACACTAAGATTTTAGAATAATTTTTTTAAAAATCACCAAAAATTCTTAAAGGACATCTGCAGCAAAAGACAACTTGGCCCCAATCCACAGGATAGGGGATAAGTGTTTGATTGGGGGGGGGTCAAACCGCTGGGACCCCCCCGTGATCTTTTGCACGGGGCCGAGGCTCTCCCATGCAGGAGGCGTGCCGGCTGCAGCGTGACGTTGCGGCCGACACGCCTCCTCCATGTATCTCTATGGGAGAGGCGGGGAGGCAGCTTTTGTACCTCCCCGCCTCTCCCATAGAACTGTATGGGGAGGGGGCGTACCATCGACCTCAGAGAGGTCGACACTACGCGCATTAGCCAATCACATAGAGCGCCAATGCGGGGGGTGCCAGCAGTCGGACCCCTCCCGCGATCAGACACTTATGCCCTATCCTGTGGATATGGGATAAGTTGTCTTTTGCTGCAGATGTCCTTTAAAACATATGGTTACATTAAAACCTTATTCAAACCATATATTATTTTTTGATGACATATAACTTTTAATGGTTCATAGTCATAAACAGTGCAATTCAATAGCTGTTGAGTCAATGGTACAACTGAGGTCTATGGGCCTTAAAGGGGTACGCAGCCCCTAGACATCTTATCCCCTATCCAAAGGATCTCTGATCTCTGCTGCGGCACCCCAGTCATCCAATGCACAGAGCGAACTTCACTCCATGCCGGATGACTGGCGATGCGGGCCGGAGGCTGGTGCCGTAATGGCCATGCACCCTCAATGCCACGCCCCCTCCCATAGACTTGCATTGAGGGTGGCGGGGCCGTTACAGCACGAGGGGGCATGTCTGTGATGTCATGAGCCTCCGGTGCTGCACCCGAAGCTCTAAACGAATGCTTGTTGCAGCAGGGAGATAAGATGTCTAGGAGCGGAGTACCCCTTTAAAGGGGTTATCCAGGAATTTTTTTTTTTATATATCAACTGGCTCCAGAAAGTTAAACAGATTTGTAAATTACTTCTATTAAATTTTTTTTATCAATTCAGTACTTATGAGCTGATGAAGTTGAGTTGTTCTTTTCTGTTTAAGTGCTCTCTGATGACACGTGTCTCGGGAACCGCCCAGTTTAGAAACAAATCCCCGTAGCAAACCTCTTCTACTCTGTGCAGTTCCCGAGACAAGCAGAGATGTCAGCAGAGAGCACTGTTGCCAGACAGAAAACAACAACTCAACTTCAGCAGCTGATAATTATTTAAAGGATTAATATTTTTTAAGAGAAGTAATTTACAAATCTGTTTAACTTTCTGGAGCCAGTTGATATAAAAAAATAAATAAAAAAAAAGTTTTTTCCTGGAATACCCCTTTAAGGATCAGCTAAAGGCATTACTTACCGATTCTTCATCTTGTATCATATGAACCAGGTTATCCAGAACAGGGGTTAGATTTCTAAAGAGACAAATAAAGACACACTGCATTTCTGTCGCAAAATTATTATCTGGGAAAGAACAGAGGGAAGAAAATGGAAAAAACATACTTGGATTTCATGTTGTTAAAATTCTTTCCCAATGCCAGGTGTCTTATTGATCTGTTCTTACTGAGCCAGACTACAAGAGTAGAGAGGTCAGACTCCAAACCTATGAAGAACAGAGTATTGCATCAAAATAATCAAGAAGTAAAGGACACAGAACACAAGTGACATGTCCTCAATTGAGATGAAAATCGTTCTTTTACATCATTCGCTTCAACAAGCTGATTCTAAGTGAGAATGGCTTTTGCTTGTGAGAACACAGCTTTTGATGGAAAACTCACTTTTCGCAAGTGTGATTAACCCCTTAAAGACTCAGCGTTTTTCAGTTTTTGCAGTTTTGTTTTTTTCCTCCTTACCTTTTAAAAACCATAACCCTTTAAATTTGCCACCTAAAAATCCATATTATGGCTTATTTTTTGCGCTACCAATTCTACTTTGCAGTGACAGTCATTTTACCCAAAAATCTACGGCGAAATGGGAAAAAATTCATTGCGCGACAAAATTGAAGAAAAAATTGCATTTTGTAACTTTTCGGGGCTCCGGTTCTACACAGTACATTTTTCGGTAAAAATGACTCCTTATCTTTATTCTGTAGGTCCATACGATTAAAATGATACCCTACTTATATAGGTTTGATTTTGTCGTACTTCTGGAAAAAATCATGACTACATGTAGGAAAATGTATACGTTTAAAATTGTCATCTTATGACCCCTATAACTTTTTTTTTTTCCGCGTAGGGGGCGGTTTCATCTGAAGTTTTTATCGGTAGCATTTTTGTTTTGATCGGACTTTTTGATTTTTTTTCCCCATTTTTTAATGGTATAAAAAGTGACCAAAAATATGCCATTTTGGACTTTGGAATTTTTTTTACATGTTCGTTATTAACCGTGCGGTTTAATTAACAATATATTTTTATAGTTCGGACATTTACGCACATGGCGATACCACATATGTTTATTTTTATACAGTTTTTTTTTTAATGGAAAAGGGGGGTGATTCCAACTTTTATTAGGGATGGGGTTAAATCACATTTATTAACACTTTTTTTTGCAGTATAATAGCCCACATAGGGGGCTATAACACTGAACACACACACTAATCTTTACACTGATCACTGGCGTGTATTAACATGCCATTTATCAGTGTTATCAGCGCTTGACTGCTCCTGCCTGGACAGACTTGTATAAGGGTTGTTTAAGATTTTTTTTTTTTAAAGTTAGCTCTTTTTCTTGTTTCCAGAAACAACACCATTCTTCACCATCAGCTTTGGTTGATATTGAAGCAATGTCCTATTTACCTGAATGGAACGGAGCTATAATGTTAGACACAGCAGTGGAACAGGAGTGGCATGGTTTATTTACAAATAAAGAAATATAAACAAATAAATAAAAATATGTATTTACATTTTAAGGAATTCAGTAATTTAAGTTTAAATGTGTAAAACATTATGAATACCTCAGTGACAAGTTTTATTTATTTGCAAAAAAGAAAAAGATACAAATGCAATGCAATGGTGCATCTGATTTTAATTCTTTAATATCTGTGACACATTCTATTTTCAGATTGAAACTGGTTTCTATCCAGCTGCCTTGAAGTTGAATCCAATCCCTGCAGCTGTATTACCATATAGCTTACATTTCTCACCATAAGCAAGAGATTTATGTGTTGTGGCCCAGTACAGGATATGCACCCCTGTTCCCTTGCTGCCCTGTCAGGTAACCCCCTACAGTATAACCTAGGCCCCCCCCTTGCACCTGTTCCCCTTGTACTGTTATCTTTATGCTGTGTATTGTAATTTAAAAGTGTTATGCCTTTAAGAATAGTTGACATGTGATTAACCTGTTGTCATGTGATTGTAACCCAGTGCGGTATTAGTGACCATGTGACCCCTCCAGAGTCTCCCCCATAAAAACCCTGGGTGGAGCCTCTGCTCTCTCTCTCTTGAATGCTGAGTTGCAGTAAGGTCAAGTCCTGCTAGAGTGTGTCTGGAGTCCAGAGGAGGCCTAAAGTCATATAAGCAGCCACGAATTCTCAAGTCCCTTGCCCCACAGGTCAAGTCAAAGTCAAGTCCTGTCTCAAGTCAGCATGGCCTGCATCCAAATTGTCGAAGTCCACTATAAGTCCCAGCAAGCCCTAAGGTCTCTGAAGTCACTGGTCACCTCAGTAGGCCTAGCCAAGCTGTACAGACTGTTACACCTGTCTGACTCAGTAAGGCTGCCATTGTTCCGTAACTTGGCGTTGGAGTCATTATTTGCCCCCGTGCCTAGCCCAGGATCCAGCGGTATTCCTTCAGGTGGTGTAGAGGATAAACCACGCCATGGCGTCACGAACACAAGGGGTTAATGCCATCTGCCCCTAGGGTAATTCCATCTGCCCTCATCACACCCTCACCACATATGATTCTACAAAAGTGTGCGCTGTACTTTCAGTAGAAAAGTGTTCCCAAGACACCTCCCATGACTATTCAGAGCTACTCAAGAGTGGCATATAAGGTCACATTACAGCAAGTTATGAGATCCAGTCCAGGGGTTTCTGCCAGCTTGAATGTAATGTGCAGAATATCACTTACCATTATCTGATATATCTAAGCTGGTGATATTACGAATTTCCGCTATGCAGCCTTCCAGAACTTGAGCTCCACCTGATCTTAACTAAGCCAAAAAATAAATAAAAGAGCTGCTTAGACGGTAAATTACAGGGATAGAATCAATGAACAAATAAGGCTATATTTATATGTCCACTATTTCTCTAACTCTTCTCTTTGATGTCTAGAATAGTATAACATGCTGAACTATTCTATTCAGTAACCACTCAATATAGGACAGACCCCAATAAGTCAACAGAATGATCAAGATCCAATACAAAATGCACCATAATGTACATCCAGTACAAAATGCATCATAACAGATCCATCATATTCGTGACAGCTTGTTGTGCAAAAACCATGACACAGGAAAAGAAAGACCTTTGAACACAGCTTAATAAGAACATTTCATTGTTTTGAAACACTCTCAACACAAAGGGCAGATAACAAGTATCTCATACATTATTGGTATTGGAAAGTCAGATAAAACAGTATTGTTCTACATCAAATATAATGAATACTTGCAGAAGACCAGATGCATATTAATTGCCATTAATTCACATAAACCACAATCTATTCCCTAACCAGATAACAGTAATATGCTTGGCAAAACAAACGTGAGATGTTCTATAAAAAAGAAGGTACATTTGACAATATTCATGCTCTGATAAGTATAATATATGACTACGAACTTCACAAAGAAATACATTTGTATTCAAGCAGTGGACTCGGAAAACTAGGCCCCAATCAGTTATGCAGCGTTGGCTCAGAACATTGAGGCTACAGAAGGTTCTGTGCAAGTAAATTAATGTCAGGAGGACAGAATACAACAAAAAACTTATTTAGTGTTAACCATAAGAAATTATCATCAAGAGGGTTCGCTCAATACACACAGAGCTATACAATATAAGGAGAAGACCTAGATATAACACAGATGGTACTTACACAGTGACCAAGCTTAGGAAGCATGACAGGGAAAGCGGATAGAGATAAGTACACAAAAGATATTGCATGCATACGAATATAAATGTAACAGTCATAATGAGATTTTGCTGATCAGAATCAAATCATTATTTAAACTTTTTACTTTCAAAAGAGCTGAAAACAGTAGTTAAATGCAAAATCATAAGACACCCTTTAGATACAAAAGTATATTATTTCTTATGTATTGGTATATTCAGCAGTACTGTGCAGAGATTGTTTTCATTCACATCATTCCCTGTTACCAATGGGGCTGACTATCTTATTTTAGACACAGGTAGGTTATTTTAACAAGCAACAATCTGCTAGATAGTAGTTTTTTCCCCAGGCTCTTGCCAACCCACAGTAAAGAGCCCCAAAGGGCATTATTTCTTATATATCAGCTTAAATTCCTACCGTCAAGATTCTATAACAGCACAGAGTAAGGCCAAATTGGACACAGTAGTAGGTGCTATAGGGAAGATAAAGTGATCTGATCTCTCCCGGTGTGGACAAATTTTATCTAGGTCAACAAAATATTTTTCCCAAGTACAAAACGGTTTCAGGTACGTTCATTCATGTAATATGGCAATGTTTATAAAATAAAGGATATTGCGCTCAAATAATTAACTTCTCTAAAGGAGAAGTCCTGTTTAGAAGTTTTTGTACCATGACATCTACAGTACGACTGGTGATTTGCTGATCAGCAGTGTGATGTGTTGCCCACAGGCAACCAGGAAGAAGACAGCAGTGGAGGACTGGAGGGGCCGTCAGCAGGTGAGTCCGGTTTGTTGTTTTAGATGCTGGCAGCTCAGCCATAATGGTACAAAAAACTTCTGAAGGAAGACCATACAAAAAGATCCCTGGAGCAGGTGAGCAGAGCTCCAGCCGCCGTCTTCACTCATCAGACCTCATGGATAGCGAGCATTGCTTAAGATGCAGACGGGATCCGCGGTCTATGCAGTAAGCGCAATAGATTGTAAATATACATCATGGTGCGGTAAGTACCAGGCAGCCAGGACTATATTTATGATGCCATTTTTTATTACATAGTTGTTTTGCATACCTAGCACTTTTTTAAAGATCAGACCCCTACATATAGCCAGGTAAAGCACCTTGCAGCATGCTTTACTCAGCTATATCTAGGGATTGGGTTCAGCACTGAGACACAGTCCAAACAAAACATGTCACATGTCTGCATGACAAGTCAAACATTTTTTTTAAAGACTGAAATTTTAATCTCACACAATCCCTCACTTTACACCTATTTATCTTTGTGGTAAAACCCCTTTAATGATAAGACCACTGCAGGTCTTCAAACAGCAGGACAATCATTATTAGCTAGCCATTGTCTTGGTAACAAAACCAAACTAAAATAATACACATATAAAAAAGTATACATTTATAGCCTACAAGACAGAAAACAAACACACATATACGTAAATCGATTTTCACATTGTAAAATAACAAAATAACAATGAATGTACTGACACCAAGCTGTCTTACCTCACAGTTACTGAGATCTAGGGACACCTCCTTTAGGTTAAGGTTACATGCCAAGCCAAGTAACAGAGCTCTGAAATAAAAAAAAACAGCATATAAGAAACCAGTTATTGAGCTGAAAATATACCCTGTATATATTATGCATTTCCCTCATTTCAAATAATGGTTAGATGGAAAAATTCAGCATGGTGACTAATGTACTGCACTCTGAAAGGCAACATAATGCAGTGCAGACAGCGGGCATATGGTGTTACTTTACACTTGACTAAAGCTGGTATGGAAACTGTGAAATGATTATGTCATATCACCACATGCAATATCTATCAAGACTTTATACAAAAGTAGATGTCATAATTATAAATTGCAAAATCATATTGTTAGTGACTTTCAGCAACAAATTACCTATTAAACACAGAATTAAAGGCATTTTTCAGGAGGGAACTTATGACACATCAAATAGCAGCAGTTGGGATCCAAGCTCCGCCCAGCATTGCCAGTTCGCGCACCAGATGTCTGGGGTGCCGCAGCTGAGATCGCTGGGGTCCACCGCAATCAGACATCTTAACATTAACATTACGGCATTTCGAACACTTTTCTAAATGCATATAATTTTTAAAAAAATTATATTTCCTAGTGAATTTTCTGTTTGTAAAAGCTACCACTAGGGGTCTCCCAAGATGGTCCAGTCTCTAGTCTTTTACAGATTTTAGACTCATGCCTGGCCTGGCATGAGTTTGAAAACTCAGACTGCAGCCGGGAAACGTGACAAATACAGCGCTGCTCCCTGCCTGTCTATTAGACAAGCGGGAGCGAGTGCTGTGTGCGCAGCTGGGCTTACTTGCTGCCGAGATGGAATTCGTACCCCCGCCGGAGTGTCCGTGATAAAGACCACTCAAGAAAAGCTCAGGGACCCCACAGTGTGCAGCAGAGCAGAGCGCACTACTGATATGGCCGGATTCACATGATGTCGCGCCTGCCGGACTACTCCCCCTTCCTGCTTCGCACACAGCAGAAAAACTTAGCAGCCATAGCTTTAAGAGCATTGCTTTATGAGCATTTTTATCTCAAAATAAAGACAGGGATAGAGTTAATGTGTGTCAGGGAAAGATTTGGGGAGGGGGGGGGATTAGGGACAGTTTAGTTGATGATAGGTACACTTTAAAGAACATGTGTCCTGCACTGTTCTACATAGTGAGATAGATGTGTTCTACAAATGTCACTTAGAGGTGGTCCTGCTGTAAATCATCTTTACATTAAACCATTTGGTATGACCTAAATGTTCTTCACATCACTGGGGGGGTCTAGCTGCTTAAACCCCTGGAATGACATCTAACTCACTTATTTACGATAACAAAGTGCTGGTACTGCTCACACTTAATAATATATCATATAGTCAAACTACAAGAGTAAGTTAAAATTTAGTCATTACTGTACTGGTTTTGCATAGTCTATACTACCCCAGTAAAAACTACAACTGAAGCAGATTACTTGAGTCTTCACAGTTATCACTCTTCCCATGGCTTTAGATTATGGGTCTTCAACCCAGTCCTCAAAGCTCACCAATAGTCCAGGATTTAAATATTTTCTCTGTTCTATTCCAACAGAGTAGAAAAAACTCAATGTTGGTGGGTCTTGAAGACTGGGCTGGGGACCATTGCTATAGATGACCAAATCTATCCAGATCATATCAGTGCACACTAGGGGGCCTGGAAGGCAGATTATATCACATGACTTGACAATGCTTGGATGGATGTAATTGAGATGAGCAAGCTGAACCCAGAAAACCCGGCCTTGCTCAGAACTTTGGGATGACCACTTTATGGCGAGCTTTCAAACTTTGTCAGGCTCAGCTTGAATGAGCCCAATAACGTCAGTATTAATAGCAGAAGGGATGAAGAACACATGGCGTTTTGGTCCCTGAATGAAAGGAGAAAGTATACTGGGAATGCTGAGAGGACATTAGGGTAGCCCAGCATACCTTGCAGTTATCAGGCATCTAAGGCCAAGTTATGTGTATTTTCCGGGTTTAATGAAACATATAGCATTTCTACCTGGGTTTAACATAGATACGCATTGAAAGTGTTGACAGTAAAAGTAGACTGATAGTTTCTCTACCACTTTACTACTTGGTTAGTGCTAAATCACCACAAAACATAATAATCTTCAAATCTTTTTTAATAAAAAAAAAAAAAAAGAAAAGTCTCTTAAAAAGAAATGGTTGGCAGAGGAAGGGTTAGAATAAAGTGCACCCCCTGCCATGTCCTCTGCCAGTAAGCATGTTGGTGGTAATAGCAGCTCTGTGGGAAACAACCATTTGCTCAGGCCCAGTACAGATGGCAGGTAGATATATATATATATATATATATATATATATCTTCTTTACTATTTTGGGACACCAATCCTGTTGCAACTTCATATGGGAGAATTTTTGAATCACTTAGAAAAAAGCTATTGCATCTTTCAATACCTCTGTGTGCATTTTAACACGCATATGCCAACATAAGGGATATTTTATGCACCTTTATTTTAGTGTTAAAAAGCATACAAAATCCTTTAGCACAGTGTGTTTTTAACCCCTTAACAATGCAGGATGTAAATGTACGTCCTAGAGCTGTGCTACTTAACGCACCGGGACGTGCATTTATGTCCTACACATGACCGCGAGAATCGGAGCGATGCTCGGGTCATGCGCGCCAGGTCCCGGCTGCCGATAGCAGCCAGGGACCCGCCGGTAATGGCCGACACCTGCGATCACGCGGATGTCTGCCATTAACCCCTCAGATGCTGTGATCATGGCATCTGCAGCGCTGCTGTCACTAAAATGGATGATCGGATCGCCTGCAGCGCTGCTGCGGAGATCCGATCATCCAGAGCGGCAGACGGAGGTCCCTTCACCTGCCTCCGCTGCTTTCCATAGGTCTTCTGCTCTGGTCTGAGATCGAGCAGACCAGAGCAGAAGATGACCGATAACACTGATCAGTAGTATGCCCTATGCATAGCACTGAACAGTATTAGCAATCAAATCATTGCTATAAATAGTCCCCTATGAGGACTATTAAAGTGTAAAATTAAAAGTAAAAAAAGTAAAGTAAAAGAAATGTGGAAAATCTCCTCCCCCAATAAAAATTCAAATTGTCTCATTTTCCCCATTTCACCCCCAAAAAGTGTAAAAAAAAATAAAAAAAATTATAGACATATTTGGTATCGCCGTGTGCATAAATATCAAAACTATTAAAATATAATGTTAATGATACTGTATGGTGAATGGCGTGAACGTAGGAAAAAATATCCGAAATTGCAGCTTTTTTTATAGCATTTTATAAAAAAAAATGTATTAAAAGTTTTATATATGCAAATATGGTATCAATAAAAAAAGATCACAATGCAAAAAATGAGCCCCCATACCGCCGCTAATACGGAAAAATGAAAAAGTTATAGGCCTTCAAAATAGAGGGATTTTAAAAGTACTAATTTGGTTAAAAAGTTTGCGATTTTTTTTTTAAGCGCAACAGTAATAGAAAAGTATGTAATTATGGATATCATTTTAATAGTATTGACCCAAAGAATAAAGAACACATGTAATTTTTACTGTAAATTGTACAGCGTGAAAATGAAACCTTCCAAAATTTGCAAAATTTTAATTTTCTTTTTAATTTCCCCACACAAATAGTATGTTTTTGGTTGCGCCATACATTTTATGGTAACGTGAGTGCTGGCATTACAACGGACAACCTGTCGCGCAAAAAACAAGCCCTCATACTAGTCTGTGGATGAAAATATAAAAGAGTTATGATTTTTTTGAAGGCTAGGAGGAAAAAACTAAAACGTAAAAATAAAATAGTTTTTTTTTTTTATTGAGTCCTCAAGGCCAAAATGGGCTAAGTCCTTAAGGGGTTAAACAAGCTGTTCGTTATCATGGGTTACCGCCTGTCACCGTAAAACTACTTGAATATATTCCTATGTGACCCTAGCAGTGTTATGCATGGCTTTAGAGCTCTTAGGCAGGGTTACACACGTGTTCTGATGCCTATTTCATTGCCGGGTTGCGGAGAACCTGTTCGCTGCGAACCAAACTATTTTGAAAAGATCACCATGCCCGCCGAGGCAAACTTTCAAGAAAGATCGCTCAACTCTAGATGTAAACTGTGGCCATATTGTTTACATACAATCACAGAGAAAGTGATTGTGTAGATAGGATGGCAGGTTTTTGTTTTAAACATTTTACATTACATAAGTTATATTTTAGCTATGTTAATGAATGTGTTTACACTCCTAAAACAAGCCACTGAATTTCTGTTCTGTTACCATGCATTGTTTCAGCCTAGTTGCTTGTTGCATGCATTATAAGACACCACTTATTGTAGTAGCTAGATAGATAGTCAATCATTTTAAAACAACACATCTTTATTGCTTTTTATATAAAACAGCTATATCATAAAAAAATATTTTACTACCAAGAGAACAGTTGTATGAACTTCCTCGCCTCTAGATTAGCTTTCTACTGTACAATATACAGTCATTTTGGTAATCTATAGAGAAATTAAATCCGGTCTGTGTGATTTCTTAAGCTTTTATGTTGGATCTTTTGTGTTTTGAGTAAAAAACTATTAGTAATAAACCAATTGTTGATGTGAAGACCCCCAGATCCCCAGGGGAAGGGTTTATTAGGAAGCGTGTATAGCTATAGTTTCTTTATACCAAAGCATTGAATATCTGTGTGAATAATTGAGGGCACCAGGCTTGGTTCCTTGCAGCTGTGCTAATCTTTATAATTTCAATGGTCATTTTGCTCTGTAATTTCCACAGGGATATAAAGCTTATGCAAATAAGCCAACTACAAATTTAATTATGTGGTAACATTTAATTGTGTTCTAAACATCTATGTGTGTTATGCCAGTTTGTTGTGCTATTAAATTGGATTAAGACCAAGATGAAAAATACTCTTTTTATAATAGAATGGCTGACAAAAGAAAAAAGCTATACTAAACTTAAAAATATCATTTAAAAAATATAATGCTTAATCACATTGGTTTATGATGAAAAATGATTTTAAAGTGAAATATACAGTGTGTCCAAAAATAATCAATGCCTTTTACATACATTTTTATGTTAAGGTCCATGAATTGCAAACGTACAATGTGCAATATACTGCGAATGCAGAAATGGATATACGATCCTCTAGGCGCTCGCCCAGTGGAAGAAGTGGAATAAACCAGTTCAGACAGATAAAATAATAAATGAATAAGAACTCACAATAGAACTACTTTCATTTATTATTTTATTTGTCTGAACTGGTTTATTCCACTTCTTCCACCGGGCGAGCGCCAAGAAGATCGTTTTTCCATTTCTGCATTCACAGTATATTGCAAGTTGTTTCAAACCGTCTGGAGGATTTCCCGAAGATGGGTCACATCCAGGCAGCACTCACTCACAAGTGTTTGGGTATCTAAGATCTACAAGGTGTTGTGCTTTGAGCATAACACCACCAGGTTAGCAGAACCACATAATTGCTACTATTTACCCTCCGTAACTCGGGAGTAACAGCACATGTATTGCGCTTTTGTCTGTTTTCTTTTTTAAATATATTGAAACGTACAATGTGTGTTCCTGGGATTAAAATTTATGTCAAAGTAAATTTATGGTCTGGGTTTACAGCTCTCGCAGTCTAGTAGGTCAACTGGGAACTGCGAACCATTTTAACCATGTCTGCCTTCTGTGCACCTCCAATCCATCCTTAACTTGACTACCCAGTTAATGCACCTTTTTCTTGTTCCTTTTCTGCCTTTGCTTTCTGCCAACCCCTTCACTGGCTTTCCAAAGCCCAGAAAATTCAGTTCAACATATTAACAACATACATGGATGCCCCAACCTACCCTACCCCATACATCTCTGACCTTAACCAAACAAAATATTTTGTGATGAACTGAAACGGACAACAATGGATAACAATGATTTCAACGGGGTCCATCTGGTTTTCCGTCAATAACTGACAGTTTTCCTTTAAATTCTGTAAAACAACTGCCAGTTCACCCACACTAAACCCAATAGACTGGGTTATAGTGTGGGTGAACAGGAGTCCATACGCGGGTCACTTACTTTTTAGGTTTTCTTGCCGCGTTGATTTAGGCTCCTAAGGAAGGAGCCTTAGCCTGCCCCCCTTGTTCGTATATTAATTTTCCCCCTGAGCGCAGCACTCCTGATGACGTGACAGCTGTGCGTCGGGAGAGTGCTCTGCACAGTGTAACTGCACATGTCCCTTGCTACAACCGGAAGTAGCGAGACTTCAGAAAGAGGTACTTCCGGGTGTAGCGAAAGACCGGCGCATGCACAGGTACACTGTGCAGAGCGCTCTCCCGACAAACAGCTCTCACGTCATCAGGACATGAGAGCTCGGTAAAATCTTCAGTGCAAGCGCTCTGCAGACAGGGTGCTGCGTTCAGGGGGAAAATGGATATGTGAACAAGGAGGGCAGATAAGGCCCCTTCCTCCGGAACCCAAATCAAGGCTGCCGGCGGGGGACCCACCTAGCGGCCGACAACTCGGCGGCAAGAAAACCTAAAAAAGTAAGTGACCCATGTATGGACTCCTGTTCACCCACACTATAACCCAGTGTATTGAGTTTAGTGTGAGTGTGAACTGGCTGACAGTTTTCCTTTAAGCAGAGAAAAAAAATTATCTGCACTTAAGTCCTGCTATTTTGAATGATTCAGAAAACAGAGCTCACTGGACTGAGCACCAACGATGATATGAATGAGGCCTTAGGCTGCTCAGTTTTGCTCTATAATGCCTGCTGGTGCTTCTCCAGGAGTGCTATAGAGGTATAGAGTAGCAGAGTATGGGAGACATCAGTGTTGAGGTGTATGGCAGACATCATAGCAGCTATGTCTACCCACTAGATAAGGGACAACTGAAAACTAGAGATGGAGTCTGCAGAAGAGAAAACTAGTGACAAATGGCATATTCAAGTTATAAAATGGCCAAAAACATTAGGGGAGATTTATCAATACCTGTGTGGAGGAAGAGTGTTGCAGTTGCCTATTGCAACCAAGCAGATTGCCTCTTTCATTTTAAAGAGGCCTGTGAAAAATAAAAGAAGCAATCTGATTGGTTGCTATGGGCAACTGTACCGCTATTCCTCTACATAGGTTCTGATAATCCCCCCCCTCCCCCAACTGTTGCTACAATGATACCAGTTTATTGTCTTCGGCTAAAGAGCATCTGGCAGAGTTGTTATTAAGGACTTGTTCACATTGCAAGTGATCTGACGCTTAACAGGTCGGATGCAAATGGCCGTGTGAACCTAGTCTAACCTGTCTCAAATCTCAACATAGGTGCAGCTAACCATACCTAAATACATGTGTGTTATGTAATAATAGTAATAGATTGCCTATTTTATGAACAATATTCATAACAATACTATATAGATATGACATTGTATTTAATAATAATAATTTAATTATTTAAAAAGTATTTTTATTTATTTACAGCTCTTTGGTCTGTGATTCACTCAAGTGGACAAAACACACCCAGATGGCTTTATTGCCTACAGTTATACACAATAAAAAAAAGTTATGAGCAGCCCCCTATGCCATAATGGACATTCAGCTAAAGTAAAGCCAGCTAAAAGGACCCCTTTCCCATACCGAATGGGTGCGCGGATCTGTACAGTGATTGCCCTCTTCAATCTCACATTAATATACATCCAACCTTTAGAGTGATGTCACCAAAATATAATACTACTCTGCAACCCAGTGTATCCCAAGCAAAGTGGCTACAGCTGTTGCCAAACTACAACCCCCAGCCAAAGGCTGTCTGGGCATGCTGGGGGTTGTACTTTTGCAGCAGCTGGAGGCACCCTGGTTGGGAAACACTGCCGTAACTTACAGTAACATTTTTTTAACCAATGTATTCATGTAGTCCGTGATTTATGCATAACAATTAGTGTTGAGTTTTTCTATTAGAGCGTTGTATGAAAGGCAATGACCCTCTTAATAGATTCTAAAAATACCATCAGTTGCATTATATGTTAGAAAAGTAAAATGGGACTATAAGCAACAAAACTGATTAAAAAGAGCTCATTCTATATAGAAAAGCAGGAAAATAGAGTACTATACTATCAAAAGGAACAGCTGCAGCTGTCACGTTCTATTTTAGTCTTTTTTATGCATTAGGATCCATGTAGTTGTAAAATAAGGTTGAAAAAAAATAAAACATGTGAAATAAAAACCATTAAGTGACAATTAAAGGGGTATTCCAGGCAAAAACTTCAAGTAAACAGATTTGTAAATTACTTCTATTAAAAAATCTTAATCCTTTCAGTACTTATTAGCTTCTGAATTTAAGGTTGTTCTTTTCTGTCTAAGTCCTCTCTGATGACACCTGTCTCGGGAAACACCCAGTTTAGAAGCAAATCCCCATAGCAAATCTCTTTTAAACTGGGCGTTTCCCAAGACAGGTGTCATCAGAGAGGACTTGGACAGAAAAGAACAACCTTAACTTCAGAAGATTATAAGTACTGAAAGGATTAAGATTTTTTAATAGAAGTCATTTACAAATCTGTTTAACTTTCCGGAGCCAGTTGATATATATAAAAAAGTTTTTGCCTGGAATACCCCTTTAAGATCTGGAGGTCTGCCCCACCTAGCCATTATTGGTTAAAAGGGTACTCCACTGCCCCAGCGTTTGGAACATTTTATTCTGAATGCTGGGTGCAGGCTGCGAGTATCGTGGCGTCATGACCACACACCCTCGTGATGGATCACCAATTAAATGATATAGGTTCAGTAAGGCCGAGTTCACACTACAGAACCTGCGGCCAGAAAATTTCGGTCCGGAGATATTGAGTGCAGCACGAGGACCTCACGTACAGTACACTGCCGTCCTGATAGACGGCAATATCTGTGGCACGGATTCTAACAGAACATTGAGCAGGTTCAATGTTCTAACAGAATTATTTGATCAGAACTCTCTGACGTAAATTCCGATCAGAATATTCCGCAGTGTGAATGGGTTATTGGAAAACCCATTCACCTTCATTTTACCTTTATGTTGCAGAATTTCCGACCGAAATTCAGAAGCAGAATTCCTTAGTGTGAACCCGGCCTAAGAATATTGCAATACCACAGTGAGTTTGTCATATTAAACTCAAGACAGACAGGTTTCCTGTAAACTGCACACATATAATACCGGGCGTAGTGCTCCTAAATAAACCCTATCTCAAAGTACCCTGTACATTATGGTTCCTCGCGATCAAATATTTCAGGCTGTGGGGAAAGGGACTGTAATGGTTGTCAACATTTTTGATGGTCACTTCCTTAACTTCACATGGCTAATTCTGAGAACCTTCAGAACCACATTTACATACGGGTGTATGAATGACATCAGAATATTCTCTCAAACTTCCTATTCTAGGTGCAGTATTTCTTTAAGAAAATTTCCCCATACAATGCTCTGCATTCAGAAAATGTATATTTGCCACCAACTTCATCTGTCACAACAAGCACATATTATACCTCCTGGCTCAATTATTGCGCATTCTTTGTGTTATGCAAATGAGCACACCTTAAATCATTTCATTCTCGCTCCTATATGTACTGTCTGTCACACTCGGAAATGTTCCTCTGCTACAACGCAAAGCCTGGGCAGCTCTGCCTATAGGAAGCATGTGAAGAATGACAAATGACTGAGCTGTTTAAGACAGCTGCTTCATATCTCACATTTCAGATTGGAAACTGATTATATACTATAAGCGGTCATAAAAATACAAAAAATACAATAGTCACCCATATAATAAAAAAAAAGCTGGCAGCCTGATAAATTTGCATTCAATATATGGGGTCTTGCATTTTCCTTTCTTGCTCATCTCCCATTGATATGTGATAAATCCATTCACCACACAAGAAGGTGTCCTGTGCACCATGAATTTAGCAACAGATCCTGTAAGTTGCAAGGTAGGCTTCCCTGGATATGACCAATTTTTCCACCACTTCGCACAGGTCCTCAATTGGATTGAGATCGGCCGAATTTGGAGGCCAAGTCAACACCTTGAACTGTGTCATGTTGAGCAAACCATTCCTGAACATCTTCACAATGCGAAGTCTCCATTCGCAGAATTCCGCGAGCGGAGATTCCATATGGCGGCCGCTGGTAGGTAGGATCGCGCAGCACTGCGCCGTCACCAGTGACGGCTATGCAGTACCACGCAAAAAATTTACATGTTCTTTTTTTGTGCGGAACAATTTCAGTGGCAGAATTGTCCGCTGCTGAAGTTCCTAAGTGTCAACGAGTCTCGCGGAAGACCCATTCACACTGATGCTAATGTGTACAGCGCAGAATTCCACTTGTGGAATTCCACTAATGGAATTCCGCAAGAATTACGCAGTGTAAAAATACCCTTAGTGTCATAAGGAGAAACTTTATTGACAATAGAAAGTAAGAAAGAAAAGACATACAGGTATATCAAATAGATCCAAAAACGTATAGCCTAGAAATGGTATAAACAATAACCAGAAATGGAAGGGTATGTAGGGGGAGGGGAGGGAAAGGGGAAGCCAGCTCGAAAACTTTAAACATCAGATCAATGCACACAAAAAATGAATAAAAAAAAAAAAAAAAACATACATATGGACAAGGGTATTCAATCATAATGATAAATAGAAAGACATATCACCAGCATGAGCAGAGGAAATCCATGGCTGTCATATTTTAGTAAACCTCTCCATTGTGTCAAAGCAAAGGGCATTTAGTTTCTCAGAGACCATAATGGTGTTGACCCTCTGAATCACCATAGACAGGGAAAGCTGGAGGACCTCCATTTTGATGCCACATTTGTCCGTGCTGCTAGAATTATAAACTGCATTAACCAAAAGACGGTAGGATTAACTCCATCCGGTTTAAAGATCCAGCAGGCAGACCATTGGATTCATTGGGCAAGCAAGTCCTGTGACTAAGGAGATGAGATCCATGACAATTTGCCAAAAAGAGGCTATGTGGGGACACGTCCACCAAACATGGAGGATGGTACCCATCTCATCACATACTTGGAAACATAAAGGAGACACATTCGGGTAAATGGCATGAAGCATTACGGGACTAGGTAAGTTCTTTGGAGAATTTTAAGAGCAGTCTACACCAAAGAGACCTGCCAGATGCCTTTACTTAATTGGGTACAACAGGTGTTCCACTAAGGGAGTGAAACAGACAAATGGATATCCTCCCATTGAAGCATGAAAGGCAATTTTCGATCCTTAGGAGGTTGATTAGGGAGGATTAAAGGCTGAAGAGAGGGAACCAGGCCGAAGAGGAGTACACAGAGCCAATGCCTCAAAAAATTTAGTAGTAACAATGGTAGGGGGAACTTGGGAACGTAAGTAGGAGAGAACTTGAGCTACTCTAAAACCTTCACTTGGGGGGGGGGGGGGGGGAGACAAAATCTGGACGAGAAGAGAGCATGGGAAATAAGCTTCCCACTCACAAGGAAATGGTCAGGCGGCTAATATGCCACCACAAATAAAATCTAGGCCAGGGGGAAATGCACGGTTAGCAAGTAAAAAAGTAGTAGGAGAGATAGCAGGTTGCAGTGGGTGCTTGAAACGAACAAAGCACCAGATGAGGAGAGCATGAAGAGAGATAGAGGCACCACAGTGCCACATAAGCGAGAAAAGAGGATAAGGAGAGAGGAGTCCATTCTCCAGGGTAACCCAGCGGGGTGCAGAATGGGGAGCATTGCAAAGTAGGAGCTGCGCTAAGCGGGCAGCACAGTAATAAAGGAGAAAATTGGGCATGGAGTCCCCTTAAGCCCTTATTATAAAACATAAGTTTCCTTGATATCCGTGGACGAAGACCACGCCAGACAAACCCGAAACACGTCAACCTGAAGAGCTCGAAGGTCCATAAAATGGATCTGGAGTGTGTGGAAAAAGTACAGCAGTCTGGGTAGAACTACTACCCAGTATAGTTCCCCCACATTAGGTTGTAGTTCCCCCACATTAGGTTGGCAGTATAGTTCCCCCCACATTTAGTTGGCAGTATAGTTCCCCCCACATTATGCTGGCAGTATAGTTCCCCCACATTAGGCTGGCAGTATAGTTCCCCCCCCATTAGGTTGTAGTTCCCCCACATTAGGTTGGCAGTATATTTCCCCCACATTAGGCTGGCAGTATAGTTCCCTTACATTAGGCTGGCAGTATAGTTCCCCCCCCCACATTAGGTTGTAGTTTCCACACATTAGGGTGACAGTATAGTTCCCCCACATTAGGCTGGCAGTATAGTTCCCCCACATTAGGTTGGCAGTATAGTTCCCCCACATTAGGTTGGCAGTACATTTCCCCCACATTAGGGTGGCAGTATAAATCCCCCAGATTAGGCTGGCAGTATAGTTCCCCCCACATTAGGTTGGCAGTATAATTCCCCCACATTAGGTTGGCAGTATAGTTTCCCCACATTAGGTTGTAGTTCCCCCACATTAGGCTGGCAGTATAGTTCCTCCACATTAGGTTGTAGTTCCCCCACATTAGGCTGGCAGTATAGTTCCCCACACATTAGGTGCAGTGTAGTTCCCCCCACATTAGGTTGGAGGGTATAGTTCCGATACATTAGGCTGGCAGTATAGTTCCCCCACATTAGGCTGGCAGTATAGTTCCCCCCACATTAGGTTGTTGTTCCCCCACATTAGGTTGGCAGTATAGTTCCCCCACATTAGGCTGGCAGTATAGTTCCCCCCATATTAGGTTGGCAGTATAGTTCCGATACATTAGGCTGGCAGTATAGTTCCCCCCACATTAGGTTGTAGTTCCGCCACATTAGGTTGGCAGTATAGTTCCCCCCACATTAGGTTGGCGGTATAGTTTCCCCCATTAGGCTGGCAGTATGTTCCCGCACAGAAATACAGCCTCCAGCCATACAGTGTATGGCTGGAGGCTGTATGCCTATGTACTGCCCCACTTCAGTGCTCCGACCTCCGATCATCCGGCCATAGCAGTGGGTCCCGGGAACGGAGGAGCGGTGGTCGGAGCACCGAAGCTGACGTGCCGCTGGTAACACTTACCAAGCTGGCCAGCACACGTCCTGCCCGCACCTCTGCGCTCTGTTGCTAAGGGCGCACGCACAGGACATCAGTGACGTCCCTGCGTGCGCTACCTCCTGGCGGTCCTTGCGTTTTTTAAAGTAACAGGGGCATCCCTGTGTACCGAAAACATCTTTCGGGACACAGGGATGTCCTTAGTCAGCGGCGGCAAAAACACCCGGTGGGCCGGACAAATGTCCTCGGCAGGCCGCATGTGGCCCGCGGGACATAGTTTGAGGACCCCTGACCTACGTCATAGACCCACTTCATGATTGACAGGTCTGCAGGTCTAAAGCTGCTGCTTGCGTGCTCCTGTGGAGAGAAGGGGGGGGGGGGGGGAGGGGCAGAAGCACAGGTTCCCTCACTGTCTGCTGTTTGAAGAGAAGGGGGAGGGGCAGCACACTACTGCTGTGACTGAGCAGGAGACAGAAAACTGAATGGAGGATGTCTTTGTTTAAAAAGTAAGTGTCTCTGCATGTATATATGTGTGTGTGGATATATATGTATGTGTATATATCTGTGAATATATGAAGTGAATGTGTGTGTGTGTGTTACAGGGGGACTAAAATCATATGCCTCCAGCTGTTGCAAAACTACAGCTTTCAGCATGCCTGCATAGCCAAATGATGTGTGGGCATGCTGGGAGTTGTGGTTTTGCAACACAGCCTGCAGGAGGGACACAGCCTGCAGCAACACTGCTGAAAAATCAGTTTTACCAATCATATGCCTTCAGCTGTTGCAAAACTACAACTCATAGGATGTGTGGGCATACTGGGAGCTGTAGTTTTGCTAAATCTGTAGGCACACAGTGTGTGTGTGTGTGTATCATTAAACCAGAAAAAAAAGGGTTACCACTCCCAGAGCAGGGAGGGAGGGGGAGTGGTCATCACAGTGAGGACCCGCCCCCTGCTGTAAATGAAAAGTACTTTCACTTTGCAATCACTCCAAGTAAATAAAGTGAATTCTAAGAGAATCAGGATGAGATACTGAGCAACATAGAACAGTTTTTTTTGGGGGGGATCTGGCAGGTACGCTTTAAAAAGGGTAGTATAATTCAATCTACAAAGGGAAGAGAGGGAAGAGGAGAGAGAGATTCCAAGATAAGGTAAGTAAGTAGTAGAGAGAGTGAGATCAAAGTTAAAACAAAAAAGATCCTGCACAGACTTGGAGGTGTTGCAAAAGAGTATCTCCGAATTACTTCTATTAACAATCAGGCCTGAGAGCGAAGAGAATCGCACTAAAATTGCAAAGAGGTTCGGCAAGGAAACCAGGGGCTTTGTAAGCGTAAGAAGCAAATTGTCAGCAAATTGATTTATTTTATATTCAGAGTCGGCAATTGGAACCCCTGATCGTCACGAAGGACACTCGCAAAGGGCTCCATAGCTAAGGCAAACAACGCAGGAGAAAACAGGCACCCTTGGCAATTGCCCCTCCCATAGGATATAGGAGAAGAGTTGAGTGGGGGTAATTTAGAATAGGCCACAGGATTGGAATAGAGAACCTGTAGAGCCTCTACAAAGGGCCCCGAAAAGCCCATCTGCCAAAGAACACCAAACAGGGCCATGATACTGTGTCAAAAGCCTTTTCAATGTCAATCCCCTTCTGAACATTTTTACAATGTAGCATGGCACATTTTCCAGCTGAAAGAGGTCTGGTTGGTACTGTGTGTCAAGATTTCCCAGCTGATTGTTGGCCAGAGCATCACACTGCCTACCCCCGGCTTGAATTTTCCAATTGAGCATCCTGGTCCTAGATCTTCCCCAGATAAGCAACATACATGCACTCAACCATCAACATGATATTAAGGACAATCTGAATTCCCATAGAAGGCCAACTCCTTTATAGTCCATTTCTGATGCTTACATGTCCATTATAGGTACTTGCAGTGGTGAACAGAGGTGGGCACAACCACTCTGGACTAATCTGCAGCTGATACAGTCATCTAGTCATTTCTATTTGCCCTTGTCAATCAGATCTTTATATTTGCCTAGTTTTTTTACTGTTCCTCCAAGGCATCAAAGTCAAGAACTGAGTATTGATTTACTGCTCAATATATCCGCCCCTTTTCTTTTTTCTGCAGATTTCCATTGCAGATTACAGCTGGTCCCTGTGGGTTCTAGCAGCTACACACCTTGTGATCAAGGACTGTCAAGAACAGATAAAACAAAAATATGGCCAAACTCTTTGTCCATTTTGATTTCAAGTGCATGCTGACAGCCCTTTTTCATAGAATGTGAAAGTTTAACATTAACGCATAGGAACCTATGCCTATAAGCCAAGATATGTAACTTTCAGTATACACTTGAAGTTTTTCTAGTATTTTTTTTGTTGTTGTGCTTGGCTTCACAATGTGAATAACGGGAAAGTGAGTGAAATGCAGAATTAATATTAAAAAAAAAGAAAAAAAACTTACTTCAGAGGCTCAGAGGAGAGCTTAGTTCCAGAAAAGTTGATGTGGGTTAAAGCAACAGTGCTGCTAAAGAACTGTTTAAAAGATGGTGGCACTTCTTTACCTTTCCTGTAGATCACAGAGAAACAATTAGTATCTGACAACACTGCAAACAAACAGCCAAATGGATGTACAGGTTGTCATTTCTGCAGGATAACTAAACAAAGACTGGTAGGTAAAGTTGGCACTGGAGGGGCCAGGGATATAACAGATGAATAAACAGTTTTAATTTTTTTATTTATTTTCATGAAGTGCCCTTCATTCTAGTGTGATGTACATTTGATGAGGACTTAAACTACATGTAACAAAAATGCAAGTACAATAGACCTGAAAGAGTAAATGACAGACTGATATATAGGAAAAGAGCCCTGCCTACAAGGGCTTACAATCAAGAAGAACATTTTATAACATTAGTACTATTTTTGTTTTGATGGACTTTATCGCTTTTTATTCCTTTTTTTCTGACATTTGATGTGATCAAAAATCAGCAATTCTGCCATTTAGTATTTTTATTTAAGTTTACACCGTTCACCGTGCAGGATCGTAAACATAATATTTTAATAGTTCAGACATTTTTGGACTATTAATAGCAATCATGAGATAGCTGCATACTGTTCAGTATTATGTTATAACCCTTACTCTGCAGCTGCACACTGGAGGCTGATAAGAGATCTACGGTGTGCATCTGCACTCATCGGACCCCTGTGATTGCACTGCGGGGGTCCAATGAGCCCACCCAAACCAACAGACATCTCCATTTTTACTAAAGATGATGTGATCTGCATTGATCACAGCATCCATAGAGATAATAGCCGACATCAGCGTGAGTGCTGATAAACATGTCAAAAGTTGTTTTAAATGATAGTAATGGTTTAAGAATATTATAGTATTCTTAAAGATCAAAATCTGTAAGTTTGAAATGACACATTAAAGATAAACAAGACTGATATTTTTTGAAATGAAGAAGGTGAACAATTGTCAACAAGATCATTTGTCAAGAAATTCCCATTAGTAGCACATTAAGTGGGATTCATACCTGTGGGGAAAGAAGGTCTTGGAAAGATTAAGTGTAGTAAGGTGTTGCAGGCAACCACGTAGTAATGCACCACATACCTGAAGTAAGAACAATGTCACAGTAACTACAACATAATACTTTCCTACTTAAAAAGTATCCATAAATACAATAACAACTTGAGACTTGAAGTTCCAAGCTATTTTCAGATAAAAAACATCTATATTTTTGAGTTAAGAAAATGACTGCAATTAGGTGGTACTTTTTCAGTGGCCCATGACCTGCGTACAAGTGTAATACAGACCTGTCTGCTTAAAATAAAGCCAAGATGTATAAATGTGATCTATAATATTTATGCACGTACATAAACAAAAACAATACATACACAGACATGCTATCAGGGTAACAGGTATAGCAAAAGTGAGGGGACGTTAGTAAAATGTAGGAACTGACTGTGATGTTTTGTTGTTACAACAAATGATATGCCTCACTAAAAATGCCAGAAAAGTATGGTTTCAATACAATCTTCATATTCTGTAAAATATTATTAGAAGTGACAGAAATTCATGATTACCGCATCTGCTGAACACTCAGTGTTCGATAAATCCAGGTACTTAATGGCATTTGGCGTTGCCAAAAAAGTATACAAACACTAGAAGGAAAAAGAAAGAAAGAAAAAACAGCATGTGAATGTATTACACACAGTATATAAAAGGTAAAAGTAATTCCTAATATCATAGCTTTTTCTGAATAAAACACAATGACATTGTAAAATATGGATGCCTCCTCTGTGCTGGTTGTGTGTTATATTGCTGATCAGCTCTATTTACTTCTTCAAACCATAGGCAGGTGTGGCGCTGTTTTTTTTTCAAAAACTGTAGACAACCCTTATAAAGGCATAAGCAGAAGTAATCACATAGGTAAACTATAACTGTTTAAAAAGGCCCTTAAAGTAACACTCCATTAAAACTGCCAAAGATCTAAGGAGGCAGATTAATAAATAATAATATTTACTTATAAAGTACCAACAAATTACACAGCACTTTACAATTTTACAATACAAATAAGGACAAAATATTATATTGCGTTATATTAATAATAAACAGTGATTGTTTAAATAAAAGGTGTGAGGGCCCTGTGCGCGAGAGCTTTGAGTCTATGATGAATGGGATTGAGACAAAAGGGATCAAGTGCCTTGTATGTTCTATGGTCCAGTCATACCTTATAAATAAGATAAATTATGTAAAGGTTAGTAAACCAGTCACCAGCCAATCTCTGGGTGTTTAGAGTGCATAGAGCATAGGGAGACACTGCTGAATGATAGTAGGGGAGACCAGTTAGGGAGTGTTATCAGCTTGCTTGAAGAGATGGGTCTCTAGGGCACGTTTAAAACTGTGGATTGGTAGTAGACGGGAGTAAGAGGTACAGAATATAGAAATGTTAGTGTCAGATGATTGGCAGAGTGGAGAGCACATGTAGGAAGGTAGAATGAGATGTGGGAGGAGATGTAGTGAAGTGCAGCACTGTGGAGAGCTTTGTGGGGGACAGTGAGGATTTTGTACTGTGAATCAGATAGCAGCAGGTTCACAACAGTACACCAATATTCAATGAATGTATTAAGTAAAGACATAGCTGTTTCCTGCAGCAACATATTTTTTCTCAATAATTTATTTATTAAATGTAATAATTTACATTTGTGGCTGCTGTATGGAGATAATGTAATTAAAGGGTAAGCATTACTCTAAACAGAGCATTTATTAATGCCATAATCAGATGCTAAATATTTTCTCTAGAATTAAGATAAAATATAACAGTACAGAAAAAGGACTACTATGTATTTGAATAACACAACCTGCCCATATACATAAACCCAGGTATGGTACATACTGAAAGGTCATCCCCACGGAGCAAATTCCCTGAGAGATCAAGGTGGGTAAGGGTGCTTGCAATCAATGGGGTTGTACTAAGCGACTGGGACAGGCTATTCACTCCTAGAAATATAAAGGAAAAAGTGTATTGTATTAACACATAGAGGTAAATGACACAGAGAAAAAAACTTATCTGAAGTAGGAATTTATTGCAGGTTATGTCATTTACTTTATATTGTAAATAATGCTTATTTTTTACAGCAGATTCCACACAGCACTTTGTTACTATAAAGGCACCCACCAAATTACTGTCGGCTTTTGACTGGTTTTAAAAGGCACGCCTGCTAAATATACATCAGGGTAAAATCTTAATGGAGATATCCAGTGGTGGAAAACTTATCCCCTATTCTAAGGATAGGAGATAAGTTTCAGATAGCGGGGGGTCCGACCGCTGGGGCCCCCTGCAATCTCCTGTACGGGCCCCGATACCGCGTGGGAAGGGGGCGTGTTGACCACCGCACAAAGCGGCGGCTGAGACGCCCCCTCAATACAACTCTATGGCAGATCCTTAGGATAGGGGATACGTTTTTCACCACTGGACTACCCCTTTAAGTTGAAGCTTTAAAATCAACAGCTTTTTTCAAATCAACAGGTACCAGAAAGTTAAACAGATTTGTAAATTTCTTCAATTTAAAGATCTTAATCCTTCCAGCACTTATCAGCTGCTGTGTACTACAGAGGAAGTTGGGTAGTTCTTTCCAGTCTGACCACAGTGCTCTCTGCTGCCACCTCTGTCTGTGTCAGGAACAGTCCAGAGAAGGAGAGTTTTGCTATGGGGATTTGATTTTACTCTAGATAGTTCCTGATATGGACAGAGGTGTCAGCAGAGAGCACTGTGGTCAGACTGGAAATAATTACACAACTTCCTATGGAGCATACAGCAACTGATAAGTACTGAAAGGATCTGGGTTTTTAAATAGAAGTACTTTACAAATCTGTATAACTTTCCGGCACCTGTGAATTGAAAACATTTGTTTTCCACCAGAGTACCCCTTTAAAGGCTATGGACACCTTGAATGCATTTTTATACATGCTTAATAGTTATTAATCTAAACTGATCTATAAATCAGATCAAAGTTGACCTACGATCTGGACATAATTGAGCTTAGAGGAATGTTCAGAAGAGAAATAGTAAAGGTTATGGACTGAGCCCATCACTGTAGACAGAACACAGCAGGGGAAGAGAAACTAAAAAAAACTGTAATAAAGATCTATAGAGAAAATGGGTTTGCAGTGCACCATATTAAGTATGAAACAAGAATAAAAAATGTATTTTAAGGTGTCCACTGCCTTGAATCATCTGAAAAATCTCAGCTCCCAGAATCAGCTGTTCACTCATTTATCAGAGATCTTTGGGTTCCATAGGCCCCTAGGCCCAGTTGTGTTTGTAATCTCTGGTCTATTATAGCTATGACACAATAAGCATGTGCCTATAAGTATACCTTCTTCCCTAAGGGACACTTATAGGCACATGCTTACTGTGCCTATAGATAAACTCAGCACTAAGTGTCATGGCTATAATAGGACCAGAGATGACAAACACAACTGGGTCTAGGGGCCTATGGAACCCAAAGATCTCTGATAAATGAGTTGTTCAAGTGAAAGAAGAAACTAAAGAAGGCAAAAGCTGTAGACAAAACATTTTATTGCCATAGATGAGAAATGTGTGGCCCACTTGATGGGCAGAGTCCGAATTTTTCACATAGGATATATCTCATTGCAAATTAAGTTTATTTGAACATTTAACAAACTTTGCACTGTTATAACCAATAAAACAATATGCTCAGCACAACTGATATAACAAGTGGTTTCAACACAACACAAATTGTGACTTTTAGGGACTACAGTCACTGAATTATTCAACTCCTTCATGACATGCATCTTAAGTACATAGTAGAGCACCCTTTTGCTGTTATGACATGCTGCAAACTTGATGCATTTCAATGCACCAGATTCCGGCATGTTTCTTAGCAATCTTAGACCATTTTCAATGGGTTGCGAATTCCACCAGAGATTTTCTACATGGTTTAAGTCTGGTGACTTTGACAATCACTGCAGAATCTTCCTGAAACCAAGCATTGGTGGGATCCTTGTCCTGTTGGAAGGTCCACTGACACCCAAACTTCAGTTTCCTTACAGAAGGTAAGACATATTCTCCTAGGGTTTTCCGATACAGTACTTGATTGAATCCATTGCCCTGCACATGTTGAAGATTTCTAGTGCCAGAGGACGCAAAACAGCCCCAGAACATCACGGAAGCCACTACCATGCTTCACATTGGCTACATATGCTTCATTATTCCATGATCGCTATTGATGGCCTGATCGCTATTATGTACCCTGATCGCTATTGATGGCGGCACTTAAGGGATTAACCATATCTGACAAAGGATTGGCATCTGACCTGATATGGCAAAGGTGGCAGTTTATAATGTAAAATGCTAATAGGTCACTAGACTGTTGAACTAGACTTCAGCTTTCCTGGAAACAGTGGTAATGGTTTGCAGGATGTTTCAGATATAGAACAAACAACACACAGGAGTGGCAAATAATATGCTTAACAACAACAAAAACTTAAAGGGGTACTCCGCCCCTAGACATCTTATCCCCTATCCAAAGAATAGGGGATAAGATGTCTGTTCACAGGGGTCCCGCCACTGGGGACCCCTGCGATCTCGGCTGTGGCACCCCAGACATCCAGTGCACAGAGCGAACTTCACTCCGTGCCGGATTACTAGTGATGCGGGGTGGAGGCTCGTGAGGTCACCACTATGCCCCCTCAATGCAAGTCTATGGGAGAGGGCATGACGGCCGTCACTGGACAATACAGTGTTGCCTCCAGATGTGCCTGCACTGAGCCGCAATCCGCCACTACGAGCAGACACACTGCTACGATGTGCGAGCCGCCCCGCGCGTGTGCAGTGTACTGCCTCTCCCCCTGCTCCCTGAGCTAGGCCGAGAGCAGCTGCGATGTGTGCAAGTATACTGCACATGCGTGCAGCAACTCGCACATCTTAGTGTGTCTGCTTGTAGCGGTGGATTGCCGCTCCAGGCAGGCTCATCTGAGGCACCCTGTAGAGGTCCCTCATCGGCGGATCCACATCGTAAAATACACTGAGTACCCTTAAGTACATTTGGATCTGTGACCTAATTTCTCAATAGCCCTCTGCATAAATAATACTGCAAATACTATATACTGTGTTTTGAGTTTTTATTTTGAATTAGATTTTAATGTTGAGTTTGTTACAGAAATTACAAAGAAGGTAACATACCCTTAGGAGATACTGAGGTTTTCGATAAATTTAAATTTATCAGTCCCTTAGGTAGTTTGGCAAATTGTGTACTTAAAAAAGACACACCTGAAAAAAAAACACAAATATAGATCGATATTACATATTATACAGATAATACAATAGATCACGAATACATATATGTACATAAATGCATATATAGATATCATATACCATATTGATGGCTTGAGTTTAAGAGTTCCTGTACAAGCTTGAGAAACATGATCAATACACCCTATTTAAGTCATATTAGCCTAAGAGCCAAGAGAGGTACTTCTTCTGGAAGTGTCAGCAGAAAAGCATATATTTTCTTCAATGATTTAAGAAGCTTAAGTGGGGAGAATGGTGAGTGTTGCTTAAATATCAATCTAAAATAAATCTGAATATCTTAATAATATCCAAAAAAATATATTAAAACATTTCTTTAAAGCTTTTCATACACACGGATGGGTTACAAAATTATTTAAAAAGCCAAATAGTCCCCCAATTAGTGGTAATCTATGGAGAATTACTGTATCTTTAGGATTAGAAGCCATACCGTTTATTTCTATATTGTGAAGGAATAATGATCTCCACATTATATCAGTAAAGTTCTATTTCAGCGGCTGGAAAAATGTGTTTTAAATATAGGTCAATTCGGTTTGTAAAATGAAGTATCAGAACAATGATAAGAGCCATTTGTCAGAGCCTGTGCAGAAGGTTCTACATCTCAAAGGTGAAATGAATACATAATTACAAGGAGAGCTGATAAAGGCGAAGGCATTTTAATATTAGATCTTTCTATCTATATGCAGGTGAGCCAGAAAGACACAGACAATAATAACTGGGATTCATGCCTTCTATTTAACACAACAGTAGAGACTGAATAATTGTCTGAAAGTTTTTGGCTACGGCTGAAGAAATTCAGAAAGTTCTAAGATGCTTAATGAAACACTTCAGGCAAAACTTGTACACTGTGTTACGGCTTCTGAGGGGTTGGAGGGGGCGGTGGATGACACAGGTATTCTCTGTAGATGTTTTCTCAATGCCTATTCCCTGTCACCTCAGGCCTCAATAAAGCTGTCTCGTCCTGAGGGCTTGCTGTTTTTAGGATATTGCATAAATAAATTGCTTAAGAAGAGCTGATGGGTGCTGCGGTTTTTGTTCTACTTTTGAAAGATATACAGCATCTGAATCTGGAAGGAGATGCCTCAGGATTTAAAGGGGTACTCCATCCCTAGACATCTTATCCCCTAGCCAAAGGATAAGGCATAAGATGTCTGATCACGGGGATCCCGCCACTGGTGCACCCAGCATTCATTTAGAGCATCGGGTGCAGCACCGGAGGCTCATGACGTCACGGCCACACCCCACTTGTGACGTCACAACCATGCCCCCTTAATGCAAGTTTATGGGAGAGGGCGTGATGCCCGCCACGCCCCCTCCCATAGACTTGCATTGAGGGGGCATGGCTGTGACATCATGGGCAGGGTGTGGCTGTGATGTCACGAGCCTCTGCCCATCATCCAGCGAAGTTCGCTCCGTGCACCGGATGTCTGGGGTGGGACCCCCACGATCAGACATTTTATCCCTTATACTTTGGATAGGGGATAAGATGTCTAGGGGCAGAGTACCCCTTTAAAGTATATGGGCAGAGTACCCCTTTAAAGTATGTCTGTCAATATAAATAGGTGCTTACATTATGAGTCCGTCATGGTCACGTGGCACAGAGAAAAACCCTAAAAGCACACTTCTCCAGAATTATTCTTGTGATTGTTTGGGGTCTGAACACTATGGGGGAGATGTATCAATTTCGGTGTGAGGTAGAAATCATTTAAACCATATCAGTGCTTTTTATGTTTTGCATGTCTGTGCAAAATTTATCAACCGTGCGCAAGCTTGTTGATAAATTTTGCTCAAACATAGTAATCCCTTCATGTTTCTACCATCTGACACATTGGTACGTGAACTCCTTGGTGTTCTATATTTGTTCTGTATTCAAAAAAGATGCAATGAAAGTCACTGCGCAAATTTTTGTGCAAAAAAAATACAAGAAAAAGGGGTAAACTCAATTATATATGTTCCCTATGTCTCTATCACATATCAAAATATTTTTTTCATGACATGTAGACATATAGGAGTTATCCAGCAGTAGAAAAACAGAGCTAAACTTCATCAAAGAAAAAAAACAACTGCATTTGTCTGAATGTTGGGGGAAGATTTATCAAAACCAGTGCAGAGAAAGAGTGGTGCAACCAGATTGCTTCTTTCATTTTCACAGGCCTCTTTAAAAATTAAAGAAGCAATCTGATAGGTTGTTATGGGCAACTGCCCCACTTTTCCTCTGCACTGGTTTTGATAAATTTCCCCCGTTGTGTATGATTTTGCAGTTCAGCTCCATTGAAGTGAAAAGAAGAGTTTTTATATCACACACAACCGACATGTGTGGTACTATTTTTGGAAGAAATAAGCTCTGTTTTCTATAGCTGGATAACCCCTTTCATGTAAAATACTAAATTTAAAAAAAGTAATCTCTTCATTTTGAAAATAAATGATAAAGTCTAAATTAGGCAGAAATGTCTACAGGTTGTTTTATACAGCTAGAGGTAAAATAGGGAGGACAGCCGCGGTTATCTTCAATGTAAATTGTATTCGCCACATAAAGATGCAGGTAGATGTTCTAAAAGGGATGGGAAAATGTATCTTTATCCTTCACTTTTACAATAAACTATTATTCACTCCAAACTGTTCCTATGTCACAGACATTGGCCCTCATTTACTATTGCAAACCCGACATGTTTTGTCGGGTTGTGCGCCAGATTCTGTCGCATTGCGCCAGAAATTCTGTCTGCGCCAGAATCTGCGCCACAAATTCTGTCTGTGCCAGAATTGAAAAAACCCGACTAACTCTCCATTTTGCTGGGAAAACCCGGAAAAGGGGCGTGGCTGTTGGGAAAGGGGGCGTGGTCTCTGAAAAGGGGCGTGTTCCTGACATTTTCACAAAAAAACTACATATTTACTAAGGTTTCCACATAAAATGTGGTGGATTTGAGCTGAGGAAAACCCCACAGATCAGAGCATGTGTAAAAAAAGAAAAGTGTAGGGAAAGTGGAAAATGTGGGGAAACCTTAGTAAATACCGTGGAAAATAAATTGTATGGAATTAAAACCCACAAAGAAACCTACATTCCACTCTTAGTAAATGAGGGCCATTATGAATAATGCACATACGGAAAATCAAGGATATCCCTAGAGAAACTAATCATCTTAAAGAAGGGGGAGATATCAATTTTCTCTAGATAAGAATTTGTAATTAAAAGGTGTTTTCTGGGAAAATGTAAACGTTTTTTATATGTCTCCATGCAGTATTAAAAAAAAAAAAAAAGGTGGCATACTTACCTCCCCCACTTTTCAACAATTCTCGCTGTCATATATTCCGATCCACGCTCCTGTGCAGTTTTTCCTTTTTCTGATGTAACTGGGCTGTGGGGAGTGGTGGGGGTAAATGTGTCTACCTTTTAGATTTGCCCAGTTAGTGCTGACATTACCTAGATCTGGAGATTGCTTATACCAATCCATGAAATATGTTGCACCCTCTATTTAGACTATTACCTCTTATAGCTAAGGGATAATAAAATATAATAGTAGCTTGAAAAGTAACTGGAAAAGGTTTATAACAAATTTAAATCAGTGGGATACAACTCGTTCTTTATGGTACAGCAATCTAAGAGTAGAGATAAGTATATGGATTTAACCCATTTAGAGGGTTTTCAGGTACAATGTAGAAATTTACAAAGACCGATATATCCATACATGAATAAATTGCTGGCCCTCTCACTTGCGCCAAATTTATTGAGAGGCGCAGGTGTGGGGCTGCCACAGAAATCTAAGCCAGTTTAGAGCTAGCATTGCAAGAGCCCATGTCGTGCCAGCCCCCTGCCTACCCAGAGCACAGATCTAGCAAAAATTCTAACATTTTTGCACAAACACATCTGCACAAACACATCCTTAATAAATCTCGGCCATAGTATCTCAATGATAAATTTTGTGCAATATACTCACTTTAACCTCAGAGATGGTCCGATGGGATAATGAGAACAACACCCAGTTTATCCCTTGAATGCTGCAAGTTGTGTTGAGGAACCAGGGGCAAACAGATATAATATGTTTCCGAGGGTATGTTACAATATGTTATTAAGGATGAGGGGAATTTGCAAAAATGGCCAATTCTTAGATAACTTCTTTAATGACATCCATATGCCCCTCATGAGACAATCTTATCCTGACTTTAGTACACTCGGTGTATAACAGGAACATGTACAATTGGCTTATCACATTTTATGTGGGAATTAGCATTTGTCTTGTCTAAATCCACTGACATTTGCGGGCAAAGCATGAGAATGACATATTTTAGAATAGCCCAGCATATTCCTTACTGGAGTCGAATCCATGCTAACAGAGTTCATTTGAATTATAATAGGACTAGATTGCATGCAGATCTGCTGGACAACCAACCATAGATATCCATGTTGCTTCCAGATGCTAAAAACTTGCCCATAACTACTCCTGTTCACAGCAGAGAGGTGGGCACAATTTTTATATCTAGTTTATGACGTTCAGACTAGACAAAAATCATGTGATATGTAACAACACAGCAGCGCAACGCTAGTAAACTCTCTCTTGTCTATATAAAGTTTACAGTGTGTGCTATAAAGGCAAAAGAAGTGACCTGCACTTACACTTAATTATACAGTTTTACTACAGGAGAGAGACTGTGTAAATGATGAAAGCCCAAATTTTACCTGAAAAGGGTGTAATTTTCTGCTGCAATTAAACTATGGTAACTCCCATTCCCTTGACATAAGAACTTTTCTTGAATTAGTTTATTAGAAAATAAAAGATCTCAACATTCCCTTTCGAACTATAGGACACTTTATATTCGAATGCTAATGGTAACCCACTTTATTAATGCATGAAGAAGAAATGAAGAATGGATGCTATTACTGTATTAATATAATTCTAGAAATGCATAGATCACATGCATGCAACCAACATTTCATGACCAGTGCAGGCTAGCAAATCGTCTTTCAATTATTTTTAGAGGAGATTTTTTAGTGCTATCATTTAGGCTGGGTCCACACCACATTTTTGCATTACCGTTCCCGTATCAGGTTTTTGATAAAAAACGGATTCCTCAAAAACTGACTAAACTGTATCAAAACGTGTGTGCAAATTTTAATCCGTATACAGTTAAAAACTGTATACAGTTTTAAAAATGATGTCCAGTTGCATGCGTTAAGAAAAAAAAATGTATACGTTTTTAATTTTGAATAAATTTATGAATAAAGTTTCACATGTTGGATTGAAATTCCTAGAAAAAACTGTATGGTGAAAACCGAATGGTACCGTACGCACATACGGTTCTGTACAGTTCGAATTGATTCCCATTTTTTCTTAAAAAGTATACGTTTTTTCACCCGGCCAAAAAAACGTGGTAGGCTACGGTTTTGGGTACAGGAAAAAAACGTACGGTTTTCAAATTGAAAACATATACGGGAACTGTATTTCAAAAACGTGGTGTGACCCAGCCTTAGACATCCCCTAAAGCATACGGATGTTATCCAAGGCACTTTCATTTTCAGGAACCCATAATATGAGTCAGAACTGCCCTGTAATTCACCTGAATGGTTGTAGGAGAAATGTATGCAAGGTAGGGTGTACCCTAGAAATTAAACTGATGGCGAGGGTCTGGAGACTGCATTTTAAAAGGGATTGCGTATAACAACGCCTTTAACATAATGTTTGGTTATAACTTAAAAAAGGGAATTTATTCTCACACTCCCAATGCTAACCCAAACATTATGCTACTAAACAGTGACTGCAAAAGGTTTTATTCTATGTAAAAGTCTGAAGTCCATTCTATCTCCATATATTTGTGTTCATCAATCGAATTACTGAAGGGAAGTCAGAAAAGAGAAAGAAAGGCGCTCTCTGTGGAGTATAGCCAGCACAAGGGTGGGGGAAGGGGAAAGGTAAAATATCCATGCTCACCCTGCTAAGTTGTGTAGTGGCATACACAACAATGCTGATCGCATGTGATTTAAGGATCACAATCCTGTAGTCTGCAGCCTTCCGGAAGAATTATGGAATAGAGAAGGACTTCAAAAGAACCAGGATTTTCGGCGCTGACCACGGAGGAATAATCCGAGCCCAGGTAAAGGAATAAGGTTTAACAGCAACGCGTTTCACCGCGCTTGCGCGGCTTCATCAGCCTGATGAAGCCGCGCAAGGGCGGTGAAACACGTTGCTATTAAACCTTATTCCTTTACCTGGGCTTCGTTTATTCCTCCGTGGTCAGCGCCGAAAATCCTGGTTCTTTTGAAGTCCTTCTCTATTCCATGAAGGGAAGTCAGGTACACGTCCTCTAACATGGTCTCTTTAACTTACAAAACAAACTTATTTCTATATCATATTCACATCTCTGTTGATACAATTGATGTTTACATGATGAATACTTTATTTTTTCTAGAGAAGTAAAATGTCAGGGCCTTATATAAAGTGTAGTTGCTTTTACAGAAGCCTTTTCAGAATAAGCTGTCAGGTGTGTACTTAAGTAATAGGAGTGTTCCTGACCAGTTTTACCTGAGCTCTGCTCCAGAGGTGAAAACGACTGTATTTGTTTTGATTTCTTCTCTACAGGACCAATAGGGGAGATCCTCCTTTTATACAGAAGCAGCCGGAAGGACATTATACAGCAGTGCTGATCAGTGTAGCCTGAAATTCAGCTTCTGGGTGAGACAGACCATTTAATAAAATGTACATCATTTGTGTATGTTCTCTCTGCCTTTGTCTCCCACCATTAGCTTCCTCATCCTAATGTACTGCCCCTCTGACATAAACTTCTATAGGCAGCAGCTGTAATCTGAGGAAAAAGGTTTGAATGGAGCACCCTGAGTCTCCATTTAAAATCTACAAAGCATAAAGAAACAGTAGGTCACTGTATTCTGCTGCTGTTCTCACCCGTCCTATAGACTTGTGATAGGGTGGCATTACTCATGGTCGCTCATTGCTCCTGTTCAAACATCTTCTCACTGCGGGAAGGTAGGGGAGGGTGGCTTTGAGGTTAGGTTATCTCACATAAAAATGATGTCCTATCTTCAGGACATCAGGGCATAACTATCTGATTGTGGGAGGTCCGATTTATAGGACACTCTGGATGTCAAGAACTGGGATCGGAATGTATGTCTGAATGGAGCTGCCATGCACACACACATAACCTCTGCGCTGAATGGAGCAGAAATGTACATCTGTCGCAGCTCCATTCTTCATGAAGACCTGGGTCAGCCTTCTTGAGATCACTGGGGATCTGATGATAGTGTGTGACTTGCTTTTGTAGGACAGTCCTTTTAACATTTTATAAATAAGTTGAGTAGAAGCAAACAAGTGCTTCTACTCCCATAGAGAATGAATGGAGCAGAAGTGTACATCTGTGGCAGCTCCATTCCTTATGGAGACCTGGGTCTTCCTTCTTGAGATCACTGGGGTCTAAGGATAATTCATGACTTGTTTTTGTAGGACAATCCTTTTAACATTCTATAAATAAGTTAAGTAGAAAGAAACAAGTGCTGCAAATTATTTAAGGTTTTAGATGGGGAACAAATTGTGGCAAATTTTACCAACTATATAATTAACTAGCTGAGTACCCAGCATTGCCCGGTTTTTCCTTCCTCATCCTTGTTGGGGAGGAAAATCAACAAAGGAGGAAGCTTTTGACTTCAAATCTCATCCCCATATATTGTTGTCATATCCCAACCCCATATCCCGTCCTCCTATCCCGTCCTCCTATCCCGTCCTCCTATCCCGACCTCCTTTCCTGTCCTTCTATCCCAGCCTCCTATCTCGACCTCCTATCCCGTCCTCCTATCTCGACCTCCTATCCCATCCTCCTATCTCGACCTCCTATCCCATCCTCCTATCTCCACCTCCTATTCCGACCTCCAATCTCGACCTCCAATCTCGACCTCCAATCTCGACCTCCAATCCCGTCCTCCTATCCCGTCCTCCTATCCCGTCCTCCTATCCCGTCCTCCTATCCCGTCCTCCTATCCCGTCCTCCTATCCCGTCCTCCTATCCCGTCCTCCTATTTCCCCCTTATATCCCGTCCTCATATCCCGTCCTCATATCCCGTCCTCATATCCCGTCCTCATATCCCGTCCTCATATCCCGTCCTCATATCCCGTCCTCATATCCCGTCCTCATATCCCGTCCTCATATCCCGTCCTCATATCCCGTCCTCATATCCCGTCCTCATATCCCGTCCTCATATCCCGTCCTCATATCCCGTCCTCATATCCCGTCCTCATATCCCGTCCTCATATCCCGTCCTCATATCCCGTCCTCATATCCCGTCCTCATATCCCGTCCTCATATCCCCACTTCCTAACTGGACCTCCTATCCCGACCATCCCGTCCTCCTATCTTGACCTCCTATCTCGACCTCCCATCCCGTCCTCATATCTCGACCCATATGTGTACCAGGTATTGAAATATCTCCAGCCGTACATACAGAAGTTATGTGAGAACATACATTTCCCATTGATTTGCATGGGACTTTAAACAAAAACCTTAACTACAAATGGGGGTAGTTAAGGGTTAAATTAACTATCCTATATTTTAAGAGGACATATAAGTAAAATGTGACCAAGTATTATCGAAATATCTCCAGACGTTTGGAAGTTATGCAGTAACATATATTTCCCATAGACTTGTATAGGACTTTAAACATAAACCCCGCCCCTGGCAAATGGGGGTGAGTAAGGGTTAAATTACCTATCCTATGTTTGTTGTTGACATATAAGTAACATGTGTGCCAAGTTTCATGTAAATATCTTTAGCCATGTGGAAGTTTTAGTGGAATATACACACACACACACACACACACACGTTGAGTTTTATATATATATATATATATATATATATATATATATATATATATATATATATATATATAGATTAACATTTTGGAAAAAGGCTCCCAAGTAATTTAGTATTTACTGAGAGGTCCTGCTTCACAATGTAAATATGTAGTAAGATCATGTTCACCTTTTCTTGGTGGCTTTACATAGCCAGAGAAAAGAACACAATATTACACATAAATGCTGCACTTGTTCCACAGTCTAGTGTAATTGCTGTGGTTGGTTAGTCCACAGTCTAATGTAAATCATGCAATCCGTAAATTCGCAATCTAGTGTAAATGTTATGGTAGTCAGGCAACAGTCTAATGTAAACATTGTGGTCAGTCCATAGTGTAGAGTAAATGCTGCGGTAACAGCTTTTGTCCGCCAGTCAATTTTATTTTGTGTTAAAGTAAATTTTTTATTTGGCAACCAAATACATAACTTGCCTCCTACAGTTTTAGGTTTAGAGACCAAAAAATATTATTTTAGGCTGAAGCTCTGCTCTTTTATTGCTTTAATTGGGTTGTATATTTATCCAGATATTACTAACTTTATATTCTATGAGCTGGTAGGCTATGCTAGAACAACTGATAGGAACAGTCGAACAATGGGGGAGATTTATCAAAACCTGTGAAGAGGCAAAGTTGACCAGTTGCCTATAGCAACCAACCAGATTGCTTCTTTCATTTTTCACAGGCCTTGTTAAGAATGAAAGAGTCTATCTGATTGGTTGCTATGGGGAACTGCGCAACTTTGCCACTCCAGAGGTTTTGATAAATCTCCCCCATTGTACCTGAACAGGTGATCATGACACATGAATTCAAAGAACAATCTAGTGTGAATGTATAGGTCATGCACTTCTCCTCGCAGACTTCAATTTGCCTAACACAGTGCATAAGTTCTAGAGTATTTCTTTAACTGCCATTTAACCAGTCTTTGGCATTAAATTTGAAAAGTTAATTTTACCTGTGTTCTCATGAACAATGTTCACCTACAAACTTTGCACTGCTTTGTATTTAACAGGATTTAGCATTATGAAAAGGAAGCAAAGCCAACAATGAAGCAGAGCTTAAAGGTGCTGTGTTTGGAAGAAGAAATACAAGCAAAGGAATTATCACTCAGGCGTAAAAAAAAAAAAAAAACATATTTACATTACAATTAAATGAATTGGGATACTCCATTACAAAAGCAAAGCCAGCCGAATGAGCGCAAATCCATTTATTATTTGGGAAAAACTCAATTACATTACCTCTATCCTCAAGAGGGTTGTTTGCAAGGTTTATTGTATGGAGTCCTGAGCTTGGATTGTAGGCAAGAGCACTGGAAAGCTTCTGTGCAAAATCACTAGAAAAGAGGAGAAAAAGATGGAACCAATATGTATATTAAAGGGGTACTCCGGCCCTAAGACATCTTATCCCCTATCCAAGGAATAGGGGATAAGATGACTCACCGCGGGGGTCCCGCCACTGGGACCCTGCAATCTTGTATTCGCCACCCACCTGTTTGAGTTGCACGCCAAGGTGCCAGCTCACAAACAGCAGGGTGGCGACCACGGGGCCAGAGTATTATGATGTCACGACTCTGCCCCCGTGTGAAGTCACCACCCGCCCCTGCTATGCAAGTCTATGATAGGGGGCGTGACGATACACAGTAAAAGGCCAAAGTGTAAAATAATTAAGTTCAGAAATGCGGATTTTTGGTCACTTCATATGCTGGAAAAAATTGAATAAAACATGATAAAAAGGTGCCATCATATAAAAATAGTCAATATAAAAACTTCAGATCATGGCGCACAAAATGAGCCCTCAAAAATAAACAAGTTATAGGGGTGGACACTTTTAAGCATACTAATTTTTGTACATAAAGTAGTAAAATAAAAATAACATATTAATCGGGTAACATTTTAACAGTATGGACCTACAGAATAAAGCTAAGGTGTCACTTATACCGTTCACCGCGTAGAAACGGAAGCCCTCAATTTTGCCCTTTGTTTGTTTCACTGTAAATTTGGAGGTAAAATTAGTGATGTCATTAAAAGTACAATTGATGATGCAAAAAGCAAGCCCTCATATGGGTTGGTAGATGGAACAATAAAATAATTATGTCTATTAGAAGGCAAGGAGGAAAAAACTAAACCTAAAAAATAATAATAAGCTCAGTCCTGAAAGGGAGGTCACAGTAGAGGGATAATATGCCTAGTCCTATCTTGGTACAGGAATAATAAACAGTGATGTCACAGTACACAAATATACACAGTAATGTCACAGTACAGGGATAATATACACATTACTGCTGTTTATCTATTTCTCTTGTCATTTGTACATATCTCATGTTTCTCATGTACTTGCACTATACATTCTAGGCCTTATACACCAATTTTATAGCCAATGGGGCAACCTATTATATTATTTGGTATATAACTTTTGTACTACATACCCATACACAGCTTTGGTGGTCCGCCTCCTGCAACAACTGACTGCAAAAAAATAGCTTGCCCAGGGTCCAATCAAAATTAAAGACGGCCCTGGGTACAAGGTAGGGAGGGTTACCTCCTCATGGTTCCGCGGTGGGAATCCTGGTTTGTAATCACTGGCCGAGAGATATCAGTGCGATATTAACCCTTTGCTGTTCGCGTTTCAGGATAAGAATCCTTTCCTCAGCATCTTCAAATGGAATTAAAAGTAAGATTACTTTCTCGTTTGGCTCCATTGGGGGACACAGGAACCGTGGGTATATCTTGCTGCCACTAGGAGGCTGACACTAGGCATTAACAAAAAAAGAAGTTGGCTCCTCCTGGCAGGATATACCCCACCCACTGACTCTGAGCTAATCAGTTTTTGGCTTAGTGTCCTAGGAGGCCGACACAGGTCTGGAGCTCTCCAGACCTGGTCTTCTTTTATTATGTTCTAGTCTTATAGAGGGACATTTATCAATGTTTGCTTATGTATTCTTTTTTTTAGTAATTTTTTCCTTACTTTTTTTTGCTTATGTGTGACTTATTTATCAACTGGTTTCAGCCTGTTGATAATTTTCTTTCACGTAAGCAATTTTTCCTTTTTTACTTTGGTAGTAGCTTTTTCTGCTCCATGTTTGAGCTGGAGTAAATTTAGTCAATTTTTAACCCTGTTGCAACTTTTTTTTGCGCAGTTGCGACTGTCGCAGTTAATAAATACCTTACTATCAGTAGTCCATTTTAAAATTATTACTACGTAGTTAAGTTTTGGAAAACTTGCTTTTCTCGCTTTCCAGTCAAAATGTCGCACGAAAAATCGCGTAGTCGCAGTTGCGACAATTTTGCGACAATTATAGTAAAGAAAACCTGACTAAACCCGTTGATAAATGTCCATAATAGAGTTTAGATTTTTCTCTCCTTTGTTGTTTTTTCTAAGTTGGGGTGAATGGAGCATGGCGCTGCCCGATCCTCCCACTTGCGAAGGAAGGGCACGGTCCATAGAGTATGAACCATTAACCCTTCCTCGCCACCGACCAGCACCTGGGTCCTGGTCACCTATTGCCCCTGCTCGCCCTGCTTCTTGAAGCCTATTTTCTGTGGTGCGAGGCCCTTTTTCTGTCTCCGGTTCGTTTTAATTTACCGGACCTGCTTACATTTTTGCAGTCTGGGCTGGAAACACATTTGGCACTCAGTTCCCTGGCTTCTAACTCTCATATTCGCACTTTCCTCCAGGGGGTGGCTCATGAGATTCCTCCCTACAGGTCTCCCACTCCACCTTGGGACCTGAATTTGGTTCTTGGCGTTTTGCAGATCGCCCCATTTGAGCCTCTCCGAGACATCTCTCTCCGTTTCCTTTCTTGGAAGGTGTCTTTTCTCATTGCCGTGACTTCCATCCAGAGGGTGTGGGAACTGGCGGTTCTCTCGTGCCGACCCCCCTTTCTGGTTCTTCAACAAGACAAAACCGTACTCCGGCCAGTGCCTTCCTTTCTTCTGAAGGTGGTCTCATTCTTTCATCTGAACAAGGATAGTGTCCTTCCCTCCTTCTGCCCATCTCCATCTCATCCTAGGGAGCGGTCTCTCCACAAACTGGATGTAATCAGAGCTTTACGGGTTTACCTCGTGGCCACCTCTTCTTTTAGACATTCTGATTCGCTGTTCGTCATTCTGGTAGGCCAACACAAGGCGACCATCTCCTGGTGGATCCGGTCGGTCATTTCAGACGCCTATCATTCTCAGGGGAAGATTCCCCCTTTCCGGGTTACAGCTCATTCCACTCGCTCTGTTGGGGCCTCTTGGGAGGTCTTCAACAGGGCCTCAGCCCTGCAAGTGTGTAAGGCGGCCACTTGGTCTTCCGTGCACATGTTCACCAAGTTTTAACAGGTGCACACTTCTGCGTCTGCTGATGCCAGTTTGGGCCGTAAGGTGCTGCAGGCGGTGGTGGCATTGCCATCCGCCTAAATTCTGGTTGCTCTTGTTTTCCCACCCCGGGGACTGCTTTGGTACGTCCCACGGTTCCTGTGTCCCCCAATGGAGCCCAATGAGAAAAGGAGATTTTTTTTAGACTTACCGTAAAATCTCTTTCTTGGAGGATCCACTGGGGGGGGGGGGGACAGCTCCCATCCTGTTGGTTCTTAGTTTGTTGACCTGAGGGTCGGTTGCCTGTCAGCGAGTTGGTTCATTTGCTTTTGGCTGGGCCTTTCTCGGACTATTGTGGTATTTTTGGTTCCCCCTACGGTTTTGGGACTAAAACTGTATTTACGGTTTTAAGGTAAGTCTAAAAAAAATCTCCTTTTTAAATCCTTAAAAAAAAACTTTTAAAACAATTTGAAGCTGCTGAGAAAAGGATTCTTATCCTGAAACGCGTACAGCAAAGGGTTAATATCGCACTGATATCATTCAGCCAGTGGTTACAAACCAGGATTCCCATCGAGGGACCACAAGGAGGTAACCCTCCCACACCTACACAGCAGGGATTACCAGAGATTAGGATGGGGAAACCACTTGCCACTGCACAGCATATTATTTTTATTTTCATTTATTAAACACTCCTGGGGTATTTAAGTTTATAGTAACCTCGGTTATATATAGGCATAGTGAGCAGCACCAAACCTTGGCCTAAATAAATAAAAAAAGCAACCTACCCCCAATCTGCAGGATAAGAGGAAGGTCTGACTGCTGTATCTCTTGCTCTCCCATAGAGATGCATGAAGTGAGCATGTTGGCCATAGCGTTGACCCCCTCCCCCCCCCCCCCCAAAAAAAAAAATCTGACACTCATTCCCTTTTTGCAGGATAGTTTTTTTTATACTGGATAAATCCTTTAAGTGTACTAAAATATATCAACTGTTTAAAGAGCTAGATATGAAAACTATTGTATGGGGCTCAACACAAAAAACAGGTCATGTTGAGTATAAAGACTCTCCCAATGTATAACCTGCCTTATGTATTAATTTGCATCTACACAGATAGCAAGCACACAGTCAGATGTATTCCTTCCAATATAGGAAATAACAACAAAAAGAAAAATACCGATATATTTAATGTAATGTGTCTTGTAATCTTGTTCAGCTATAAATTATAAAGTTGTTCTATTTGCCCATAAAACAAGTTAAAATTTTTGTTCAATTAATGTAACTAAAAACCAAAAGCTTTTTACTGCAAACAAAACCACTTGACATATTCTGCTAAAATAGTCCTATTGACTTCCACATACTTACATTCTCAGCCCAGCATTTTCCAAAACCAATTCTTCCAAACGACTGGACCTGCTCACTACCCGTAAGATTTGATCACAGACATCATTGGACTGAAATATAGTAAGTAACAGACAGTTCGTAAATATTTCAAATTAAGTATCAGTGTTAGTCTGGATGATTTGCAAAACTACGGTCCTGAGTTTTAACCTTCCATGTACTGTGGTTTCATCAAACACAATGCTATTAGGTTCTATGTATTCAGTGCTTACAAAAACCATTCACCTTTTTGTTTAAAACTGACCGTAAAGACAGTAGAGGCAGTAAAGTGATGACAAATTTCTACGAAGTGATCACAATTACTACTCACAATTACCTAGGTCATATTTAGTGGGTTTACCTCCAGTAGCAAATATAGTTTTTAGTCAATTTGGATAGCTGTGTAATTATTTTGCCTTTTCTCTTAAAAACCATTCAAATTCTTCTATGAAGCAAAAACCTAGCAAGAATACACTTTTTTTTTAAAATTTTTTAAAAGAATACTTTATTACCTTGTTGAATAAAGACCTAATATTTTCTGTAAAGTAGTGTTGCTCTTTAAATAAAATTTAAAACCAGCATACACCATACTGATATCCATATACTGTAAAAGCAGTACTCACCAATTTCAAGTCTTTTGATGATAATTTTGTAAACCACAGATTGTATTCTAGGGCAGCTACAATTGGTATCAAATCTCTGGAAAATACATAATGCAGAAAATGACTTAATAAGAGGGTCACTTCAGTGAGAAACATTTATCACCTATACCAAGGAAAATATTGAATGCTAACTTTAACTTTATGTATGTCTGATCGCTAGGATCTACATGACAATAACCAAATTGGGAGACCTTGGTTCTCCATTTCCCTTAGAAACAAGACCATGGACAGGAGTAGGTTGAGAATGCAACCTAAAGTTCTATTCCAATGGCATAGACAAAAATAGTAGGGGCCGCCTCAGACATACACTTTAATTTCAATAGGAGGGTGCAAGCTCAACTGCAACTCCCCTACCTCTAGTCTTATGGCTATGGGGAAAACAGGGTTGCCATTTTGGTGATCAGCCATCAGATCCCTACCAATTCTGCATTTATCAAATGTCCATTGACTGGAATACCCCTTTAACTCTGACAGATAAGTCCTGGGAACATTTCTTTAGGTATAGATTACAAAAAGAAATAAACAAAATCACTTATGAAATACAAATAAAATAGTGCAGAACAGATTAAAAGACACCAAATCAATAGTATAAAAATTGAGTAACAATAAGGGAACTTGAACATCATCTAATTTGTCTTCTTTTTATCAGATGTTTTAGTTTAGATTTTGGTGGAAACATTTTACTATAGGATTTTCAGATTGTTATTGAACAGTTTCAACTGGAAAAAAAAGGTGGAAAAAATTCAAATGATATAAAATTTGACTTTAAGAAAATAAAAAAATGGGGAATAGTTTCTCATAGCAGCCAATTGGGTTATTGCTTTTATTTCCCAAAAAGCCTCTAAAAAACAAGAGGTATGGGAGGTTGCCATGTGAGAATGCTACTACCCATTTGCCTTGTACAAGTTTATTTATATTTCCCCCATTGCATATACTTTCCTTAGAAACAAGACTCTATATATAGACAAACTAAGCTGTTTTATTTAAAATGCTGTCAAATTAAGTAAAATTAGGAACAAATTACCATAATGTGCATGACAATGAGATATGTACTCCAGCAGGGAAAAGAAGAAGGAGAGGATATTCATATACACTGCCACAGAATTCTTATTCCCTAATTATTCCTCATTATAAACAATAACACTGCCAAGACAAGAAACACTTAGAGATATTCACTGCTCCTAACAAATCACAGTAGTTTATTCATCTCTGCATTTAATCTGCTATAAAATATCAGATATAAAATATCTGATCCGTTTATAATGGAGAATTTATTACACAATTATATCTTCGTCACAAAACAGCCGTACAAGGGCCCTATCACATAGTCACAATGAATGACCACATATTCATCCAACTGTAAGAATTCTTCTTTCTTTACACTAGTTACTGTTACTAAAGTCTCAGTCTGTTCTGTAAACAAATTGATATTCCGTATTAATATGCCTAGGTTTACTGAATCTTTGGTGAAACTTCTTTGGTGAACCACCACATTGATGATCTAGGTTACCTATTCTAGTATTTGAAGGACAATGTGCGGTTAAGAAGCTTGATTGTTGGAGCCTCCCTACCATATTGTTTCCAAGGCACTAAATCTAAATATCTATGACTACAACAGTGGTTGTAAGAACATGGAAAACAAGATTAAAGGGGTTATCCACCAGAAAGTGATTTTAGTACGTAACTGCCAGACAGTAATGGACATGCTCAGGAACGATCTGTGATTGTCTGGGGGTTTAATGGCTATATTGTGAGATTACCATAATGCTGTGGCTATCTTTTGGTGAACTGGCTATTTCCTGTTGGAGTTCATTCTCTCAGACTACACCTTGAATGGGTCACTTACTATTAAGGCTGTCATTGTGTTCAGAAACAAATGTGATAATGTATAGTAACATAGTTTATAAGGTTGAAAAAAGACCAGAGTCCATCAAGTTCAACCTATAACCCTAATGAGTCCCTACTGAGTTGATCCAGAGGAAGGCAAAAAAGCCTCATATGGCAGTCAGAATAAATCTCTGGATCAACCTTCTGTCCCTATAAATCTAGTATCTACTCTCCAAAAATGCATCCAGGCCCCTTTTGAACTCTTTTACAGAGTTCACCATGACCCCATCCTCTGGCAGAGAGTTCCATAGTCTCACTGCTCTTACAGTAAAGAACCCTCGTCTGTGCTGGTGTAGAAATATAAAAGAGAGCGCTCCATACCATAAAACCGACTGGATAGGTGTTGGTAGAAGGATTCTTTTTAAAGCCTCTTACCCCAGGTGGTTTTGTGAGCTCACATACAACAATGGACAGCGTGTAAGGATTGTTAGAGCCTGGTCTGCAGCCTCCCAACCAAGTAGATAGCGACAAATGGACTTCAAAGGTGCGGTGGGTCTTTTGCGGCGCTGACTCGGAACAGGCACATCAGGCGAGTGTAACATTTTACACTCGCCTGATGAAGCCGCCCATGTGCGGTGAAACGCGTTGCATTTTAATAAACCTTTTATACTCACCTGATGTGCCTGTTCCGAGTCAGCGCCGCAAAAGACCCACTGCACCTTTGAAGTCCATTTGTGCTGGTGTGGAAACCTTGTTTCCGCTAAATGTAGATGATTTCCTCCTTGTTATAGATACAGTCTTGGGTATAAATAGATCATGGAAGAGATCTCTGTACTGCCCCCTGATATATTTATACATAGTTATTAGGTCGCCCCTAAGCCTTTTTTTTTAAACTAAACTAAATAACCCTAATTCTGATAATCTTTCTGGGTACTGCAGTCCTCCCATTGCCTGTCTTTGAACCCTCTCCAGCTCCACTAGATTTTTCTTGTACACTGGTGCCCAGTACTGTACACAGTATTCTATGTGTGGTCTGACTAGTGATTTGTACAGTGGGACAGTGGCCCTCATTTACTAACAGCATTCCGACTCTGTTGGGTTTTGTGCCTAAATTCTGTGTAAATTCTGAATGTGCGACAGAAAAAAAAACTAACAGAATAAATAAATACAAAATGGGCGTGGTTTTAGGGAAAAGAGGCGTGTTCCCTACATTTCATCCAAAAGCATTCGTCTTTTCTGAAAACCACTCTGAAAATCATGTGAATTTTCTAGGAAGAAAACCTTACACTTTAAAGCATGTATAAAGTTTCCGAAAGCGGAGTAAATTTGTAAATACCATGGAAAAAAAAATGTTGGAATAACAAAAAACAAAACAAAACCTACACTCCACTCTTAGTAAATCAGGGCCAGTGTGTACTTCGTATTAACAAATACTTGAATTTTTACTTTATATACTGACAGATACAATAACTGACTAAAGTCGGTGTCACTAGGAAGTAGTTATATCTGTTTCTGCACTTTTCACCTTCCAGGGGAACAACCATGTAAAGCAAATTTATGAACAGTCCTGCAGATTTTGGGTCATCAATATACAAGTATAAGAGTTACAGGAAGGACACTTGATATATCACCACTGATGTTTGTCTCAAAGCAGTTCTCACTGGTGCTAAGAAGATCTGTTTACACCGAATCCAAAGGAAGGAAAAAGGAGAAACAATGTCAAAGAGTAGATTCCCCATCTGCATGAAGAACAGAGCATTTCATATTCCAACACACTAAATAATTCAGTCAACAGAGATTTTTTTATGGTCTAGGTTATGTGCACTTGAAGAAAATCTACTGCAGATTTTCTGCAAGAGATTTTCAATACATTGCTGTTTTCCTTCGGAGTAGAAACACTGAAGATTTTCAATACATTTCTTTGTTTGGTGTAGAAACATTGCAGAAATGTGCTGCAGATTTTTCTCAACTGATCCAAAACAGATTCGCATAGTGTGAACATTCCCTTGTATTGTGTTATGGGGGTTCACATATCACGTAAGAATTACATGAAATCTAAATATCCTAGCTATGAATTTGTACTTGCAGAGAGAGAGAGAGAGAGAGAGAGATTTATATGCTAAATAAAACCATACATCAAACAAGACTGAATCGTGGGGAGAAAATTAAACAAGCAAAGCTCTTTATCATTAGTCTCATGCTCCATCAAGTTATGTACACCAATGCGGTCTACCCTGGATTTGATAGAAGCTATGAATTACATAATGTAATCACTAAACGTTCAGACAGACAAGACTTGTTTCTAATAAGTAAAAAAAAAAAATACCCTGCAGAGCCTCCTAATCCTAAATGTGTTAGCACAAGATAGATCAGCTGTGGCAGGGTGTGAATATCTTTATCGAGACAAGCACTGCATTCGCATATCAAAATCCTCCGCAAAGAGAATCTAGATACATGTTAACAATTACAGAGGGAAAGGGGGGGATGATAGTTCCATCTTATTAGAGTAGTACAAAATATAGCAGGAGTATCTACAAATAACCTGCAGAATTGTATAAACGGAGAGTAAACAGTACAATAACATGGAACATCTATGGAAACACATGTAGAATATAAAAATATTCTATATAACTATGCACACAAATTCCTTTGGAAAGGCAATTGTTGTGTTATCAGTGCGAGGTCTGACCCTTGGAACCCCCATTGATCAGCAGACAGAAGGGCCATGGTGCTCCAGCAAGTGCTGGGATCTCTTCAACATCTATATTGTATAGCAGCTTGTCTGTGTTCACACTTGTACCTGATATTCCACCTTTGCTTTACTTTAGGGGTAAAGATAGGCTAAGCATGCTCGATTTTAAATTCTCTATTTTTTTTTCTTTAAAGAGCCAAGGTATGTGTTCTCCATCACCCAAAGTAGGGATCGACCGATATCGGTTTTTTAGGGCCGATACCGATAATCGGTGCAGGTTAGGGCCGATAGCCGATAACTTATACCGATATTCCGGTATAAGTTATCGGCTATTTAACCCCCTGCGACACCGCTGCAGATCATTGATTTAAAGCGGGCGCTTTAAATTAATGATCTGCAGTGGCTTTTGCGGGGCCATAGGCCGCCGCCGCCACCACCCGCTTCTCTCCCCTACCTGCCAGGGTGCTCCGGGCCATCCATCCATCGTTCATGTAGTGTCCGGGGCGTTCCGAGTGGAGGGTGGACCGGTCCGGGCTGTCCTTCTTCTCCGGCGGTCATCTTCTCCACTCCGGGCAGGCTCCGGCCTAGTACGCTGCATAGACGCTGCTGCGCAGTGACGCCCATGCGCAGCGACGCACCTGACGTCACGGCATAGCGGCGTCTATGCAGCGTACTAGGCCGGAGCCTGCCCGAAGTGGAGAAGAAGACCGCCGGAGAAGAAGGACAGCCCGGACCGGACCACCCTCCACCCGGAACGCCCCCGGACACTACATGAAGGAAGGATGGCCTGGACCACCCCCATTACGGGTAAGTAAAAATTTTTTATTGACTCGGAGGGTGGGGGAGGGGCCCGACAGGTATAGCGGTATGGGAAAAAATCCATACCGGTATACCGCCTAGCATCACGGTGGGGGGTGCGGTGCGGCGGGTCGAGGGGGTGGCGGTCGCGGTGGGGGCGGTGCGGGGGGCGGGGCATTATCGGCAAGATAATTGCCGATACCGATAATGCCCAAAATTGTGATTATCGGCCGATAATATCGGCCATACCGATAATCGGTCGATCCCTAACCCAAAAAGCAAGAAAAAGTGCAAATGTCACACTAAAACACATGCACAAAGGATGCGGTCTATCGCAAAGCCCTTCTCCAACAGGAGAGAGGCCCCCAACAAACCTACCCTTTATTTCTAGGCCAAAAGGCACATGCAAGGGTCCAGATTTGATGCCCCTTTTCGCCGAAGCTACTAAGGGGCCACAAATGCACCTGGCATCAACCTAGGCGTTAACCAAGGTATCAGCCAAGGAGCTGTATACTGATGGCATACTTCCTGGGGGTTACAGGGAGGTTAGGAACCTGATGGCCACACACACCTCCCATAGACCACCAGTAGAGACACCCAGAAGGGCTACCGCACCCTGACAAATCATGTGTACAAACAAACACGTATAGTGGCACAGTGACAAACAAGTAAAAAAAAATGTATGAGTGCAAATATACTGCCCGGTCATCCAGCCGGATCTATAAAAATTTCCCTGATCTCTGTAATTGTCAGTCACACAGCTCGATTAATCATGCAGCCTTTACATTTATTATTGTCGGCCACATGTTCCCTGTTTGCCTGTTCCAGGGCGATGTGTGACGCATGGGGGGGGGGGGATATTTATATAATTCCCTGCACCAGCCAAGAGTGGCAAAATTGCACAGATTTTCTGTAAGAGGGAGTATGCACAAGAATGTTACTTGCAGAAAATCATTGTGCAATTTTGTTCTGTGCTGGTGCAGGGAATGATAAATTCCCCTCAAAAGAAGCAATCAACCAACAAATGAGCCTTTTCCTATTGGCAGCTCATGGCTGGCACTAAGGTGCGAGCATTCCTACACTCACCCACCCACCCAATAATTGATCTGTGTAAAGGGGCCTTAGGCATGTCATAGCGACATGTCTGAACTCTGATGAGGGTTCACCTGGTGAGATCCCCAGCAATCGCTAAAACAAATAGGGAAAAAGGCTCTGGCTCTGTTGAGTATGTCCATTTGTTTCTCAGATCTGCTCCGAGAATCATACATTGGCCCTGATTTACTATTGTAAACCCAACCTGTTATGTCGGGGTGCGTGCCAGAATTTGGCATATTGCACCACAAATTGTATCTGCATTGGATTTTGCGCCAAAAAAGTGAAAACCCGACCAACTCTACATTTTACTCAGAAAACCTGAAAAAGAGGCATGACTGCTGGGGACATGACATGGCCGTCAAAAAGGGGGGCGTGTCCCCGACATTTAAAAAAAATCCCAACACCTTTACTAAGGTTTCCACAGAAAATGTGGTGGATTTCAGCTCTGGAAAACCCCACAGCTCAGAGGAGTTGTAAAAAAAACTCAATGTGGCGAAACATTAAAAAATACTTGTGGTGAATTAAATGAACAAAGAAAACTCCACTCCCCGCTTAGCATATCAGGGCCATTGTCTTGTCTATAAATCCCGGTCTCAGCACCTGGACCTCCAGCGATCAAAACTTCTGACATGTCGCAATCACATGCCAGAATCTTTTTAAGGAGTCAGTGAAGGTACTGGTTAGCCTTGTCACCAATCACATACTATTCTAAGGTTAGGCTAATCAATATTTCTTCCCTGATCAACTCTTATTTTCAGCACATGTGCAACCATTTAGTTTGCTACCTTTGAATAAGCTTCTCAGTAAATTGTTATGCATAAAACAGTTTTACAGACAGTCACAAGCGACAACCAATGAGGCTGCATATCCTGTTGTCAAAATTGGCTGTTGCAAAGGTATAAAAAAAAAATGCCACTATTACTAAAACAAATCTAATTTTCAGACTACGGCTAATTCATTAAACTTCTGATTTTGGATAGAAATCCTAATTACATTTTTTAAGAATGTAGACTTTAAACAATAAATATACGCCTGAACGTCTTATCTTTATTTATTATACAATGTGAGATGGCAGATTTTATTATGGCTATAGACATCTATTTATACCATACATCAATAGGGAAAATATAATTATATCATGCAATGATTCAATGGAGCCTAAAAAGCCCACCAGCAGCTAGCTGGCATAAGGAATTAGGATTTAATTGGCCAACATCCTATTCTTCAGAAAGGCAGCACAATGATTTGTAAACTGGCATTAGGCCAGTAGAGCGCCTCCAGATCCTGTATATTGTCAGAAGTGTCTTACAATACATGCCATCAGTCATTAGATCATGTGTCACACATCACAATGTGTCAGAATTTGGTAAGACATCATACTTCAATGATCAGAAATGAAGCCACCAAACAGAACAATATGTTAAGGCATATTATGCATCCTATCCTTAGAGGGTTATTCTAGGACTATGCTACAGGGGCTGTAATGTTAGTGTAGTTCATAATATAGTGTCTGTACCTGTGTGTGATGGTTTTCTCACAATTCTTCTGTGATTTTCACCCCAATATTTATTTTTACCAGCATACAAAATTACTGTTGTCTCAGATTTTTCCCAGGTTGCAATGCGGCCGAGACCTGACTCACTAGTCAGCTGATGACAGGGAGCATGTCTGCTTCAATGAGTGGAGTGATCAATCTGCAACTAATGCAACAGCTGTAGGCACCCTGATTGAAAACCACAGGTCTTTTGAATGGATGCAACTAATTTATGTTTCAATGGGTGGGGTGGCTGATGTGTGGGAGGAAGGAAAATGGAATTATGGGATGTGTAGCCAAAAAAAGAAAAGTCAAACAGGAAATACCAGTTCACAAAAAGCTAACCACAGCTTTATAATAATCTCACAACATAGCCATTTAGCCCCAAGACAAGAATTAGAGAGGAAACGTGTCTTATCATACACCTCATTTAGTATCTGACCCTAGATACGCCATTCTGACAAGAAGGCGTGTATCTAATAGTCCCCTAAAATCCAACTATATTTTCATACAGGATAGGCAGGTTTTGGGTCTCTCTTATTATAATGATCTAGCCTATCACCCGTATACTCCTTTATGGTACAATACTTAATTGCCTAATCTCCTAAACATCCCTGACCAGGAACTTTGGCTGACACACAAAATTAATTACTAGGGTCAAAAAGCTGCTACTGCAAGTCTCAAAATCTTCCAGACACTTAAAGGGGTATTCCAGGAATTTTTTTTTATTTGACTATGCTACAGGGGCTGTAAAGTTAGTGTAGTTCATAATATAGTGTCTGTACCTGTGTGTGATGGTTTTCTCACAATTCTTCTGTGATTTTCACCCCACTATTTATTTTTACCAGCATACAAAATGACTGTTGTCTCGGATTTTTCCCAGCTTGCAATGTGGTCGAGAGCCGACTCACTAGTCAGCTGATGATAGGGAGCCTGTCTGCTTCAATGGGTGGAGGGATCAATCTGCAACTAATGCAACAGCTGTAGGTACCCTGATTGAAAACCACAGGTCTTTTGTTTCAATGTGTGGGGTGGCTGATGTGTGAGAGGGAGGAAAATGGCCTTGAGGGATTTGTAGTAAAAAAAAAAAAAAACATAAGTCAAACAGGAAATACATGTTGCCAAAAAGCTAGCCACAGTGTTATGGTAATGTCATGACATAACCATTTAGCCCCAAGAGAAGCGCAGATCATTCCTAAGCATGTACATTACTGTCTGCCAGGTACGTACTAAAATCACCTTATGGTGGATAACCCCTTTAAAGAGGAAGTTGAGCTTGCTAACAATATGAATGATATGTCATTATTTTCAACTCAGTCATGGCTACCAGACTCAATTTGGGACATAGACTACCCTGATTTCCACATACCCACTCTACTTATGGAAGTTGATTCATGTGTATTATTTGTTCTTTCTACCATAGTTTCATCTCCTATTGCCAGTATTCCATAAAGGTAATGTGTAAGACCAAAACAGAAACAGTAGTGGGTGTTCTTGGTAAGGAAGACTACTCCTACCAGAGTCTCCCCTATATACCCAGAGAGAGTCTCTCAGTTATATATTATTCATCTGGCCTACCTAAGCAGTAACCACATTTTATCGTGGTCAACAAAATATCTGCTCCAAATGTAAAACAGTTTTGGGTATCTTTCTTCACCGGATATGGCCGATTTGTCCATATATTCAAGACTATTGGGCTCAAATAATTAGCATTCTTAATATTATCATTGTCCCATTTGGTTATTTGTGTAAATGGTCCTGTGTCATACAAAGTCTTATATATCTATATAGCCATGTCTTGGATAAATATATTATTTGGTGAGTTCTTAGTATGTTGCTAGACACATGCACATTTCTGTTGCTGCCATCGTTTTATTACCCTGGACCTTATCTCCCCCTTCTCTTTGTCCCAGACACTACATATTAATGCCACAGTTTTTTAATTTATTTTTTTTAAACAACAGAAGTGCAAAACACACAAATAGTAGAATCCATATAACAAAATGGATCTTGAGCTGTTAAAATCATCATTTCAGTCAGTGGAGTAATAGACAGCATATGATTGGCTGCAATTTGTCATGCATAGTTTCCCCATTTTTTTTTTAACTAATATCCTATATGTAACATTCATGACTAATAAATCTATAGCACAAATTGATAAGAAAACTTTAGGTTTTTTTAAATCTTTCCAAGAATACAAGAGACGCCAAAATGAACACAACAGATCTCCAAAGTAGTTTATGACAAAAATAAAGAGTTCGCATTTCTTCTGTCAAGTAGAGGGTAAAGGGTAAAGAGAACACATTTAAGACTTATTAGGTACAATTACCTGTGATCTAGATGACTAAAATCCTGCAAATTCAGTTCCCTTGTATCTTGTGTTAAGTATATGGTATCTACATCCTACAAAAATCAAAACAAAAAGTCTTTAATTACAGATGTTTCAGCCTTTTATTTCACTTAGGGAATGTGATTTCCCATTAAGGCAATTCAACACAATACCACAATATGCTTTCAGGACACATAAAAGGCTTCATTTATATAGCAATCACTATCTGTCTACACATAGACGTACGCTGTGTTTACACGGCCATCAATGAATTCATTGAGGGGAATTTACAAAGACCAGTTTTTCATATGCTTTTCAAATGTAAAAGATCGCCCCTGTAAGCAGCATCAGGTTTATTAAGAAGCGCCGGCTTCTCAATAATTCTGGTCCTTCTGTGGCTGCATGTGTATCAGCCTTAGAAATTTAGGTAATTTCCAAGCTGGCATAGAGATCTCCACTATAATGTACACCAGTAAATGGTGTAAATTAAAGTAAATGAAGTGGGCTGCTGTGGCCCCACCCCCTTTCCCACTTAAAAAAGTGTCAAGTGAACAATAAAGGGGCGGAAAAGTCACACACACACATTATTGTGTCTTTTAGTTCAATTATAAATCTTCCCCATTAGGTTTAGAGATAAGTAAAGAAAAGATCCATATATATATATATATATATATATATATATATATATATATATTAGAGTGACATTTTTATATTTAAACACAAAAAACACTATCAGTTATTAAAGGGGTACTCCGGTTACCAATGTGTTTTTTCAGTTTCTACTTACCCTTGCAGGTGAGTTTTCTTGTTATCTCTGGTCTCGTGCTTGCTCTTTGTTTGTCTTTCTTTTCCTTTCTTTGCACAAGTGTGTCCATGTAGTGTAGCATCTATTTCTGTTGTGCCCTTGTTTTAGAAACTACAGCTCCCAGCATGCCTTGTAGCCTGCCCAACTTGTTTTGCATTGCCACTCAGCCCTGTTTGTGGGCGGCTTTTTTTTTTTTCCCCTTTAGCACTCCCTTTCCCTGCCCTGCTCAATAGTATACTCATACCACCCTCACTGTAACCCCACAGTCCCCACATCTGGGAATGAATGAATTGTCCGTGAAAGGAACAGATCTTATGTGACCCGCGGGCGCTGCTGCTCCCCCTATTGAATTGTCAGCCGCAGCGCTGTCCCCACATTAGAGAACTAAGCATATGTGACCCACAGGCGCTGATCTGATTCCTTCCCTTGTGAGAGGGGGGTGGAAGGACAGGAATCAGATCAAAAGCAACCAAAAAACTACTGAACTTCCTTCACAGAAAAGAGGTCAGTTAAAAACATATATGCTGTGGACAGATGTATAACATGTGATTTACAAGTGCTAAACTCACTACAAGCACGCTAGATAACCATAAAACTTTGGTACCGGAGTACCCCTTTAATATGAATAACATATTCCAACAGTAGTGGCTCTCTTTACCTGTACATATACTTTAATAACACATTCTGATAACTACTAAATAAATACAAAAACAAGAGCTTTGTACTTAAAGGGGTTGTCAAGAGGGATAAATAAATAAAAACTAAAAACCTCAGCAGCTGCAGTCCAACACTGCTGCTTCCCATAGATCTCCACTTCCTGGCTTCATGTTGAAATGCATGTTATGGCTGGGAATGCCTGCTCAACCAACCATCGGCTTGGGTTAGTCATCACTATGGCTGATCAGAGATTTACTATTTTTCTAAACGGGACCAAGAAGTGGAGATCAGCGGTGACCCAGAGATGAGGTCAGGAAGGCTTATGTTAACCCAGTCAGCCTCTTTTAGGGACAGTTTAACATTTGCTTAATAAAGACACATTTTTGCATCTTTAATACCTATCAGTTTGGGTCATCAGATCCACAGTCAGCCTGGGACTTGAGGCAGTTATATGACTGCAAAAGTAATGTTAACCTGGCCTTAAAAAAAAAAAAACATTATGTCCCTGGACAACCTATTTAGTTTTTTCATTACTAAAGTCACCACTTTTGTATATGTAAGATTATCTTTTCATACACAGTCTAAATATCACATTGTTGACCTACCCACTGTACTTCTTCTCTGTAAGGCATCGAAAGCCAGTCACAAACACACGCATACATCTGTGAAAACCCACCTAAAAGTAAAAAAAGCAGGTGAATAAATGTTCTTCTCCAACTGTTCAACATGCTCAACTTTTATTTGTATTTCAAATGGGATGAGTAATATTTAGTTGCATACCACAGGGGCCTACTTCTGTTACAGTCTGGCTATCCCACATGGATTGCAGATTTGCAAGTCTGTCGGATGGCTCCATGGTAACTTTTTTCATAATTTTTCTGTAAAAAACAAACGAAAAAAATAAAATGTGTCACGTATATATATATATATATATATATATATATATATATATATATATGTGGTTTCCAGTCATCCTAGATGGTTTACTTTACAGTCCCATCACGGAAGGAAACTCTGTACTGTAATAAACATTACAGAACCACGACCGCAGGTACTTTAAATCACCCCCAATGTAGGCAACTATGGTAGATATCCTATGGTGCTCACTGTATCGATAGCATAAGATCCATAATATTCACAAATCAAACATAGAAAAGAACTGGGCACTTACCAGGATGTTGTCTTGCTTCAATATTCATTTATTTGCATAAGGAGTACAGACATGCTGGGATCATGAGACGGACAAGTAAAAGGGAGGGGGGTTCCTCTGGGCGCCCCGAAGAACCCCCACCCTTTACCTGTCCATCCGTCTTGTGCTCCCAGGAAGTTTGTACTCATGTTGTTGCAAATAAACAAATGCTGAAGCAAGTCAAAATCCTGGCGAGTACCCTGTTCTTTTCTACGTTTAAATTGTATCTACTTTACTTTACTTTTGACTTGGATGGTGGCTGCATTGTCAACACTAGCAAACAACTGAATGCCATCCATGTAGCACAGCTTGCAAAAAAAAAACCCACTAAACTGTATAAAGAAATCTCATAAAATGTTGTTGATAAAAGAAACCATATATATAATTCATAATAAAACACTACTGTATATACATTTTAAATGTTTCTGGAGGTTTTCAGAACCGGATTAAACCAAGATGACAGCAATGATATTTTTCCTCATGTATTGTCAGTAACACCATTAAAAAAAAACAACAGTAAGATCCTTCTCAGTCTGCAATGGCTTATTGTAATACAAGTGATCCGCTTCAGCTCTTAAAAAAGAAGTTTCAGCGCGTAGAAAAATTATATTTATTAGAACTGGGTTACCGAGAGCTTGTGATATAGCACAAACTTAAGGCTCTGTCATTTGCATAAACTCCCTACACAGGTATATTGTGAAAATGTTGATGCAGTCAAAATAAGCAATTGCTGCATCGGAGAAGTGCCATAATCAATCTATAGCTTCTCAAATAAGGCAAAATATAGATTTATTATGCTAACAACTCATCACTATCTTTATCCTAAACTGTTTTCACTAAACCATTCCTAACTTTGTCTACAATTTATATACAATATAAAGGTAACTTTGGAGCTGTACATGAGAACTGTTTAAAGGGGTACTCTGCCCCAAGATATCTTATCCCCTATACAAAGAATAGGGGATAAGATGTCTGATCGCACGGGGTCGCTGATGGGAGCAGCACCGAAGTCATCAAATGGACGGAGCAAGATAATGGACAACCGCCGCCGTCACTCCCCCTCTATTCATGGAGCCCCAGACCCCCTGCGATCAGACATGCTATCCCCTGTCCTTTGGATAGGGGATAACATGTCTAGGGGAAGAGTACCCCTGTAAGTCAAACAAGCACATTTTAAAAAGCTACAGGCTTAACATTAAAAAAAAAGTTCTGACTTTTCCCATAAATAAACATTAATATGTTAGATTACATTCAAGTGAATCTGCTAATAGTAACAATTATTCCCGCATTTCTGTTTGTATAATTCCCACATTAGTAACTACAGTAAGTGTCATGTAATGATGAATTATCCTCTTGGCCTCATTGTTTGAAGCTAATTTGGTCCAGTCACAATAAATAATGATCTCTACAATTTCCTTTTGCAATAAAGCCATAAAAATCATAATGTCTGGGCAATTACATAAAAACCATCATATATTGATGACTTGTAATACATACACAGGCGACATTCCAGGGAATATCTTTCGAAGACAAGTGCCAATGTGTCCTATGACTTCATTCACATCATCAGAAGAAGCCATCTTCAAGGATATGTTGCCTTTTTCAGTTTCAACTACGAGCTGCAAAACACATTGTAAGCAGAATACATAAAGGGAAAAGGGAGACATCCGTGTGGCATTTATTAAGAATACATTTGAGTTACGGATCTTTTACACAGCGTGGATGGCAGGAAAAAACTGTTGCAGTAGAAAGCTTGCTAAGTTTGGTATGGAATACAGTTCTCTAATCTACATTATAGCATATATCCAGAGAGTTATATTAAAGCTGTCTTCCCAATACAATAAAACCCAGACTTGAAAGTAAGAACAAATACAGTAACCTCCTCATTCACCGATGTCCCTAGTGCACACAGTCTAGCAATGCGCATTATTTTCTCCCAAAAAAAAAAAGGTCTTATAATTGAGGTTGTTTAACCCCTTAAAGGGGTTCTCCGGTGCTTAGACATCTTATCCCCTATCCAAAAGGATAGGGGATAAGATGCCTGATCGCGGGAGTCCCGCCGCTGTGGACCCCCGTGATCTTGCACGCGGCACCCGTGTTTGTTCGCTCCGGGTCTGATCACCGGTGACCACAGTGCCGGCGGCGTGTATCGTCAAGCCTCCGCCCCTGTGTGACTTCACGCTCCGCCCCTCAATGCAAGCCTACGGGAGGGGGCGTGATAGCTGTCATGCCCCCTCCCATAGGCTTGCATTGAGGGGCGGAGCGTGACATCACACGGGGGCGGAGGCGTGACGTCACACGCCACCGGCCCTGTGGTCGCCGGTAATCAGACCCGGAGCGAACACGCTCCGGGGACTGATTACAAACGGGGTGCCGGGTGCAAGATCACGGGGGTCCACCGCATCGGGACTCCCGCGATCAAGCATATTATTCCCTATCCTTTGGATAGGGGATAAGATGTCTAAGCACCGGAGAAACCCTTTAAGGATCAAGCCCATTTGGACCTTAAGGACCAGGCCAATTTTATTTTAGCATTTTCGTTTTTACCTCCTTGCCTTCTAAAAATCGTACCTCTTATATTTTTATCCACAAACTAGTATAAGGGCTTGTTTTTTGCGCACCCAGATGCCCTTTGTAATGCCTTCACTCACTTCACCATGAAATGTATGGCGTAACCAAAAAAATACTATTTGTGTGGGGAAATTGAAAAGAAAACCGCAATTTTGCTAATTTTGGAAGCTTTTATTTTCACGTCGTACAATTTACGGTAAAAAATGACGTGTTCTTTATTCAGCGGTTCAATACAATTAAAATGATACCCAAAATTTTAAACCAAATTAGCACGTTTAAAATTCCTCTATTTTGACTACCTATAACTTTTAAATTTTTCCGTACAAGTGGCGGTATGAGGGCTCATTTAAAAAAAAAAAATTTTACGTTCACGTCGTTCTACGTATGGGATCATTAACATTACAGTGGGGCAAAAAGTATTTAGTCAGCCACCAATTGTGAAACTTAAAAAGATGAGAGGCCTGTAATTTTCATCATAGGTATACCTCAACTGTGAGAGACATAATGAGAAAAAAAATCCATAAAATCACATTGTCTGATTTTTTAAGAATTTATTTGCAAATTATGGTGGAAAATAAGCATTTGGTCAATAACAAAAGTTAATCTCAATACTTTGTTGGCTATGACAGAGGTCAAATGTTTTCTATAAGTCTTCACAAGGTTTTCACACACTGTTGCTGGTATTTGGGTATGTGGGATCTTGCGTGGAGCCCAAGATCGAGGGAGATTATATATGGTCTTGTATGTCTTCCATTTTCTAATAATTGCTCCCACAGTTGATTTCTTCACACCAAGCTTCTTGTCTATTGCAGATTCAGTCTTCCCAGCCTGGTGCAGGTCTACAATGTTGTTTCTGGTGTCCTTTGACAGCTCTTTGGTCTTGGCCATAGTGGTGTTTAGATTGTGACTGTTTGAGGTTGTGGATAGGTGTCTTTTATACTGATAACAAGTTCAAACAGGTGCCATTAATACAGGTAACGAGTGGAGGACAGAGGAGGCTCTTAAAGAAGTTACAGGTCTGTGAGAGCCAGAAATCTTGCTTGTTTGTAGGTGACCAAATATTTATTTTCCACCAAATAAATGATTTAAAAATCAGACAATGGGATTTTATGGATTTTTTTCTCATTATGTCTCTCACAGTTGAGGTTTACCTATGATGAAAATTACAGGCCTCTCATCTTTTTTAAGTGGGAGAACTTGCACAATTGGTGGCTGACTAAATACTTTTTTACCCAACTGTATATTTTAATAGTTCAGACATTTACGCACGCGGCGATACCATAGGGCATAGCACTGAACAGTGTTATTGGCTATCTTCTCTGGTCTGCTCGATCTTAGACCAGAGCAGAATAAGCCAGGAAGGCGGCAGAGGCAGGTGAGGGGACCTCCGTCCGCCATGTTAGCTGATCGGCCCGCGGGCGATCAGATCAGCATAAAATGTAGCCGCACTGCAGTGATCTGTATTGATCACGGCATCTGAAGTGTTAATGGCAGACATCCGCGCAATCGCGGATGTCAGTCATTACCAGCGGGTCCCTGGCTGCTATCAGCAGCTGGGACCTGCCACACATGACCCGATCATCGCTCCCCCCGAAGTACCGCCACACCAGGACGTACATTTACGTCCTTGGTTGTTAAGGAATAAAAAATTGGGCCTTAACGGAGTTCTCTAGGAATCGAAAAACAGTAAGTGGTTTTTGAAAAAAAATAAGCTCTGTTTTTCGATTCCTGGATAACCCCTTTAAGGCGCAATAGGGCAAGGGAACAATTGATAGTATTCAGAAAATTGGGCAGACTAGATGGGCGGAATGAATCTTATCTGCTGACACATTCTAGGAGTCCTGACCTGACCACGGGTCTGAAGACCTGAGCTCACAGTTCTGCTTTTTGTCATCAAAATTGTGGTTAAGCTGGGAATTAATGGGGTAATTTGAATGCAATAATGCAGAAACATTACACATGTGTGAAACTGGCCTTTCTTTGAAAGAATTAACACAGATGCAAAGACACAGGTGTATACACTAAGGGAGTTCCTTGACAGCTCCACTCTCCTTCACCTGCGCACGGACAGGCCAGCAGCCCACCTGGCCCAATATTATAAGCAAACAGAAAATAGGAATGTCCAGCGCTCTCTGGTGCAAATTCTTTGGCTTTTTTGAGTCATAAAAATATACAGAACAGGGACAAGAACGCTGACGCATTTCGGATCTACACGATCCTTAGTCATGGCATTTACAATAAGTCAGGATCACACATATATAGTAGTTTTTTAGTCACATGATCACATGACATCATTGGTCAAAACAGGTAACCTTAAAAACCTGGACATACAACTGGACATGGACAGCTCAAGGAAAACTCCGGAGAAGGGAACGAAAAAAAAATTCAAATTACAAATACAGGGCACATGTAGCATGTAAGTGGTAAATATAATATAATACGGAAAATGCGGCTGCAACAATGCACAACAAAATTAAGATAATGCAATAGAAATGTTAATATGTACAAATAAGATCATGTCTTTGATTAATACCTTTGGTTCTCTGGTATTCAACACGAAAATCCAATAGGATTCCCTGTTGAATAACATTCTTTTCATGTCTCCTCCTCTGACATTTCTATAAACCCTTTCAATGGCATTAATGCGTAGTGTGGATATGTTCCTATTAAGAATGACATGACATGATCTTATTTGTACATATTAATATTTCTATTGCATTATCTTTATTTTGTTGTGCATTGTTGCAGCCGCATTCCCCATATTATATTATATTTACCACTTACATGCTACATGTGCCCTGTATTTGTAATTTGGAATTTTTTTTCATTCCCTTCTCAGGAGTTTACCTTGAGCTGTCCATGTCCAGTTGTATCTCCAGGTTTTTAAGGTTACCTGTTTTTACCAATGATGTCATGTGATCATGTGACTAAAAAACTACTATATATGTGTGATCCTGACTTATTGTTGATGCCATGACTAAGGATCGCGTACATCCGAAACGAGTCTGCGTTCTTGTCCCTGTTCTGTATATTTTTATGACTCAATAAAGCAGACGAATTTGCACCAGAAAGCGCTGGACAGTCCTATTTTCATGTGTATACACTGGTGTGAAACGGCCTAAGAATGCTCGGGGTTGGATACGGTTAAGATATTCTGTAGTGTATTTGCATGCGGACATTCTGCAGCATATTACAGTAACAGTGATCGATATCAGATTTAAGGAAATCTTTCACACATTGTATTCACATGGTATCAGTGAATAAACTGAACTGCAGTGCAGATTATTAATCTGTAGGATGCAAAGGCTGTTGATTAACCACATTAAAGGGGTATTTCAGGAAAAAACTTGTTTATATATATCAACTGGCTACAGAAAGTTAAACAGATTTGTAAATGACTTCTATTAAAAAATCTTAATCCTTTCAGTACTTATGAGCTTCTGAAGTTAAGGTTGTTCTTTTCTGTCTAAATCCTCTCTGATGACACGTGTCTCGGGAAAGCCCAGTTTAGAAGAGGTTTGCTATGGGGATTTGCTTCTAAACTGGGCGTTTCCCGAGACAGGTGTCAGAGAGGATTTAGACAGAAAAGAACAACCTTAACTTCAGAAGCTCATATCTACTGAAAGGATTAAGATTTTTTAATAGAAGTAATTTACAAATCTGTTTAACTTTCTGTAGCCACTTGATATATAAAAAAAAGTTTTTTCCTGGAATACCCCTTTAACTACACAAGGAGGTCAAAATGATCAACACATTTGCTGTAAAATGTTATTGTTAAGGATTTTGCTACAGAAACAATGTAAAACTGCAGATTTGTATAAATTTAGTAAATTTACATTTTATACACTTTAAATCAGTTTTTTGGGGATGTGCAGATCCAGATTAACCTGCAAAAATACTAAGGATTTTCACATGGGACAGAAACACTTTAGATTTGTGTGGGGTGAATTTGTAGAAAATTACAATAGAAGCAAAGTCAATGAGATTTTATGAAATGTGCAATGAAACTAACCTGTGGATTTTAAATCCATAGCACGTCATTTCATGTATTGGAAACACTGAAGATTTATAGGTGATTTCCCACTTTGACCTTAAAGGGTTTATCAAGGAAAATCTTTTTTTTATATATATGAACTGACTCCAGAAAGTCAAACAGATTTGTAAATTACTTCTATTAACCACATGGGGACAGAGCCCATTATGACCCTAAGGATGGGAGGATTTTTTGCAAATCTGACCACTGTCACTTTAAAGTATTAATAACTCTGGGATGCTTTTACTTATAAATTTGATTCCGAGATAGTTTTTTCGTGACATATTCTACTTTATGGTAGTGGTAAATTTTCGTTGATACTTGCATCATTTGAAAAATTCAAAAATTTGATGAAAAATTAAAAAATGTTGCATTTTTCTAACTTTGGAGCTCTCTGCTTGTAAGGAAAATAGACATTCCAAATAAATTATATATTGATTCGCATATAAAATATGTCTACTTAACATTTGCATCAGAAAGTTGACATGTTTTTACTTTTGGAAGACATCAGAGGGCTTCAAAGTTCAGCAGCAATTTTCCACAAAATTTTCAAAATCGGAATTTTTTAGGGACCAGTTCAGTTTTGAAGTGGATTTGAAGGGCCTTCATATTAGAAATACCCCATAAATTACCCAATTATAAAAACTGTACCCCTAAAAGTATCCAAAATGACATTCAGTAAGTGTGTTAACGCTTTAGATGTTTCACAGGAATAGCAGCAAAGTGAAGGAGAAAATTCAAAATCTTTATTTTTTACAATCGCATGTTCTTGTAGACCCAGTTTTTTAATTTTTACAAGGGGTGATAGGAGAAAAAGACCCCCAAAATTTGTAACCCAATTTCTCTCGAGTAAGGCTGCATTCACATCACGATTTCTCCATCCGACTTGAGTAAACGATTTTATAGCCTAAAATCGTATGAAATCGTATATAAAGTCGGATCCATTGACCTCCATTAAAAAATCGGATCCATTACACACACCCGATTTGATCCGCATCCGATTTCACACGATTTTTGTTCGGGTCCGAAATCGGGGTTGACCACGATTTCAGACCTGAACAAAAATCGTGTGAAATCGGATGCGGATCAAATCGGATGTGTGTAATGGATCCGATTTTTTAAAGGAGGTCAATGGATCCGACTTTATATACGATTTCATACGATTTTAAGCTATAAAAATCGTTTACTCAAGTTGGATGGGGAAATTGTGATGTGAATGCAGCCTAAGGAAATACCTCATATGTGTATGTCAAGTGTTCGGCGGGTGCAGTAGAGGGCTCAGAAGGGAAGGAGCGACAATGGGATTTTGGAAAGTGAATTTTGCTGAAATGGTTTTTGCAGGGCATGTAACATTTAGAAAGCCCCTTTGGTGCCAGAACAGCAGAAAACCCCACATGGCATACCATTTTGGAAACTACACCCCTCAAAGCACGTAACAAGGGGTCCAGTTAGCCTTAACACCCCACAGGTGTCTGACTACTTTTCCTTAAAATCAGATGTGTAAATGAAAAAAAAAATTTTTTTTCACTAAAGGGCAATTTTTTCCCCAAATTTACAATTTTTACAAAGGGTAATGGGAGAAATGCCCCCCAAAATTTGTAACCCCATCCCTTCTGAGTATGGAAATACCCCATGTTAGGACGTAAAATGCTCTGCGGGCGAACTACAATGCTCTGAAGAGAAGGAGCGCCATTGGGCTTTTGGAAAGAGAATTTGTTTGGAATGGTAGCCAGGGGCCATCTGCGTTTACAAAGCCCCCCATGGTGCTAGAACAGTGGACCCCCCCCCACATGTGACCCCATTTTGGAAACAACACCCCTCACAGAATTTAATAAGGGGTGCAGTGAGTATTTACACCCCACTGGCGTTTGACAGATCTTTGGAACAGTGGGCTGTGCAAATGAAAAATTTAATTTTTTATTTTCACGGACCACTGTTCCAAAAATCTGTCAGACACCTGTGGGGTGTAAATGCTCACTGCACCCCTTAATACATTACATGAGGGGTGTAGTTTCCAAAATGGGGTCACATGTGGGGGGGGTCCATTGTTCTGGCACTATGGGGCTTAAATTTTCTCTCCAAAAGCCCAATGGCGCTCCTTCTCTTTTGAGCATTGTAGTGCACCCGCAGAGCACTTTACATCCACATATAGGGTATTTTATTACTCAGAAGAAATGGGGTTACAAATTTTGGGGGTTTTTTTTCCCCCATTTTCCCATGTGAACATGAAAAATGTAGAGTAACACCAGCATTTTAGCGAAAACATTTTTTTTTTTTCATTTTCCCATCCAATTTTTATGAAAATTTGTCAAACACCTGTGGGGTGTTAAGGCTCACTATACCCCTTTTCACGTTTCGTGAGGTGTGTAGTTTCCAAAATGGGGTCACATGTGGGTATTTATTTTTTTGCGTTTATGTCAGAACCGCTGTAAAATCAGCCACCCCTGTGCAAATCCCAAATTTAGGCCTCAAATGTACATAGTGCGCTCTCACTCCTGTGCCTTGTTGTGCGCCAGCAGAGCATTTTACGCCCACATATGGGGTATTTCCGTACTCAGGAGAAATTGCGTTTCAAATTTTGGGGGTCTTTTTTTTCTTTTACTGCTTGTGAAAATAAAAAGTATGGGTCAACAGCAGCATGTTAGTGTAAACATGTTTTATTTTTTTACACTAACAGGCTGTTGTAGACCCCAACTTTTCCTTTTTATAAGGGGTAAAAGGAGAAAAAGCCCCCCCAAAATTTGTAGTGCAATTTCTCCCGAGTACGGAAATACCCCATATGTGGCCCTAAACTGTTTCCTTGAAATACGACAGGGCTCCAAAATGAGAGAGCGCCATGCTAAACTCCAAGCATGCCTGGACAGTCAGTGGCTGTCCAGAAATGCTGGGAGTTGTTGTTTTGCAACAGCTGGAGGCTCCGTTTTGGAAACACTGCCGTACAATACGTTTTTCATTTTTATTGGGGGGGGGGGGGGACAGTGTAAGGGGGTGTATATGTAGTGTTTTACCCTTTATTTTGCGTTAGTGTAGTGTTTTTTGGGTACATTCGCACTGGCGTGTTACGGTGAGTTTCCCCCTAGGAGTTTGCGCTGTGGCGAAAAATTTGCCGCAGCCCAAACTTGAAGCTGGAAACTTACTGTAAACCAGCCTGTGTGAATGTACCCTGTACATTCACATGGGGGGGGGGGGGGGGGGGGGCAAAACTCCAGCTGTTTCAAAACTACAACTCCCAACGTGTACTGACAGACCGTGCATGCTGGGAGTTGTACATTTGCAACAGCTGGAGGCATACTGGTTGGAAAACCTTCAGTTAGGTTCTGTTACCTAACTCAGTATTTTCCAACCATTGTGCCTCCAGCTGTTGCAAAACTACAACTCCCAGCATGTACTGATCGCCGAAGGGCATGCTGGGGGATGTAGTTATGCAACAGCTGGAGTACTTAACCACAATTCCCAGCATGCTGGGATTTGCAGTTTTGCAACATCTGGAGGGCTACAGTTTATAGACCACTGTATAATGGTCTCAAACTGTAGCCCTCCAGCTGTTGCAAAACTACATATTCCAGCATGCCCAAACAGCTGTCTGGGCATGCTGGGAGTTGTAGTTTTGCAACATCTGGAGGGCTACAGGTTAGAGACCACTGTATAATGGTCTCAGACTGTAGCCCCCCCAGATGTTGCTAGGCAACTTACCGGCTTCCGTAGGATCCAGGGAGCCGTCGTCTTCTGCCGCACGTCATCGCCGCCCGCCGATCACCGTCGCCCGCAACCTCCGGATCGGCAAGTGGATCTTCAGCGCCGGTCCCCGCCGGTTTCCCCGTCCTGCCCTGCCTATTGTGGGTGGGCAGGATGGGGAAAACGAAAGTTAACCCCCCCCGCCCCCGATCTGCTATTGGTGGTCGTGTCTAGACCACCAATAGCAGGGATAGGAGGGGTTGCACCCCTGCCACCTCACTCCTATCCCTTCAGGTGGATCGTAGGTGTCTTAGACTACCGCGATCCCCCTTATATTCCGGATCACCGGGTCACCATAGACCCGTATGACCCGGAATCGGCGCAAATCGCAAGTGTGAATTCAAGTGTGAAATCTAATGACCCCCCTGGGCATTTGCACGGGGTGCCTGCTGATTGATATCAGCAGTCACCCCGGTCCGGTCCCCGCCCGGCACGCTGCGGGGACCGAAATTCCCACGGGCGTATGGATACGCCCTTTGTCCTTAAGTACCAGGACACAAGGGCGTATGCATACGCCCTTCGTCCCCAACAGGTTAAAAAATCGTAATCCTTTCAGTACTTATGAGCTGCTGAAGTTGAGTTGTTCTTTTCTGTCTAAGTGCTCTCTGATTACACCTGTCTCGGGAACTGTCCAGAGTAGAAGCAAATCCCCATAACCTCTTCTACTATGTGCAGTTCCCGAGACAAGCAGAGATGTCAGCAGAGAGCACTGTTGTCAGACAGAAAAGAACAACTCAACTTCAGACGCTGATATTTATTTGAAGGATTAAGATTTTTAAATAGAAGTAATTTACAAATCTGATTAACATTCTGGAGCCAGTTGATATATATAAAAAAAAGTTTTTTTCCTGGAATACCCCTTTAAAGTAGAACTCCAGTAAAAATTAACTTATCCCTTATTCACAGGATAGAGGCTAAGTAGCTGATCATGGGGAGTCCGACTGCTGGGACCCCCGCGGCTCTCATTTTTATGGTCGTGTAAAAAGACCAGAGTACAGCACTCGGGCATCATTGGTGCTCCCATAGAAATGAATGGAGCATGTGCCATCCCCATCCCAGAGATTGCAGAGGGGGTCCCAGCGGTCGGACCTCCTGCGATCAGCTATTTAGCCCTCTATCCACAACTATTTAGCCCCCCATTTTTGCTGGAGTTCTCCTTTAAGATAAGTACATTATATATATATATATATATATATATATATATTTTTTTTTTTTTTTTTTTTTTACATTTATTTACATATTGTCTACTAAAATCCACAGTGAAAAATAAAAAACAAAACACACAATTTGGTGCAGAAAAATGCTGCAGATTTTCTGGGCAGAATAAATCTCCTGGAAGTCTCCCTTTAAGCAGCATGCTGGAGAAAGTCAAATTCTAAAGGGTTTTCTGAAACCACATTGGGAATAACTAGATCAGACTGACAGGGAAAATCTTTGAAAGCCGGGGACTCCATAGCTGGCTCATATATCACACAGAATATCCCTGGAGAGGTAATTAAGGAATAATGTATAAGGCATGAGCCCTGTCTTACACTGTAATATGGACATGAATGCTGTCAGGATTGTCACTTTATTTAGAATTATTTTCCCTATACTTATTCCCTTGGACCATATTTGCTAGAGCCAACCTCCATATTTCTCTGGAAAAGATATAAAAATTTTCAACTGGCTATATTTTATTGAATCCTGTATTAAAAGTGATTCCTTCAAAGCATCTGTAGTTCAGTTGTAATAATATATCCAGTGGTTGCAACTCCCACTATCAATAAAATGAATATAAATATATCTATATATAAAACTCACGTGTATGCTCTAGCATAACTTCAAAATGACTGAAGATATTACCATAACACTTAAGATACTGAAAATAAAGTTAAATTAACCCTAACCCATCCCCATATGTGAGGGTTGAGGTTTTTGTCAAAAGTTCTATGCAAGTCTACGGGATGTTTGATACCTTACTCCACATCTTTGTGGTTGAATTGGTCCATTGGTGAATTTTTTTTTGGCTCAAAACCAAAAACACCACTTTTGCCTGATACACCCACATCACAGGTCCATTAACCATAATCTTTTAATCACAGCTCATCCCCACTTTCCTTCACAAGCTCCATATGTCTGGGTAAATGTTGCGGTCCCGCTTACAATCCACACCCCTCCCACAAGCTAAGTCCCCCACAAAGCCAAGCTCCTTCTATGTTCGGCCCACAAACTCATCACCACAGCTCAGCCCCACCAAATCCAGTTCGGAATAAGAGATGGGATACGAGGACGGGATGGGAGGTCAGAAGACTGGCCAACACTGGGTACTCTGCTTGTTTAGAAAAGAAAAACATTGCTTAATCAGGGGTGTGGAAGTTAAAAAAAAAAAAAAAAAAAAAAACTACTTGTCCAAGGGACTAAAATGGAACACAATCTACTTGTCACTCATGACAATCCACTTGTCCTGGTAGACAAAATAATTTCAACCAAAATAGTACGTAAATAAGGTCTTTATTAGTTTCTGCACTTTTTTTTCCTCCTCATCCTATAATAGCCATAACTCTTATTTTTCCATCTACAGACCCATATAACACCTTTCATTTTTCCATAACTTATGCTCTGAAACTTGTGAGGTGAAAATATTTTTTTGCCATTTACCTTGTGGTTAATGTTATATGGACACATTATTTTAATACTTTAGGTCAGCCTGATTACACCAATACCAAATGTGTTTAGTTTGTGTTGTTTTACTGACATTTTTTTTTCACTTTTTGAAAAAAATTCCTGATCCCTATAACATTTTTATTTTTCCACATGCTGGGCTGTATGATGGCTCAATTTTTTGGGCCATAATCTGCTGTTTGTATCGGTGCCATTTTGGTATTTATCGGACTTTTTGAATACTTTTTACTTCATTTTTTCTGAGATATAAGGTTATAAACATTAAAAATGCATTTTTTTTACGTTAACACCATTGATTGTACAGGATATCTAATGTTATATTTTAATAGTTCAGAAAATTACGCACGCGCCAATACCAAATATATTTTTATTATGCTTACATATTTTTATATGGAAAATGGGATCAATATGAACTTAATATGGAAGGGGTTAATGGGTGTTTTTTACAACTTTTATTAAACTTTATTATTATTATTATTTTTTAAATACACTTTACAGATCAATGCAGTTCTATTGAACTCCATTAATCTGCGTTCATTTGATTGACCCTGCTCAAGGCAGGCTCAATCAAATGCAGATTCACGGGGGCAGCCATGAATACAGAGGTAAGCCCTCTGGCTACCTCCACAGTTGATCGCCCCTCCGCGACTGCACTGCAGGGGGGCGATGCACCTTACTAGAGTACCAGGGATGGTTAGCAGGTCCCGTTCTAAATGGTAAAAAGCCAGCCTCGGCGATCGCTGCATGCTGGGCTATTAGCGGCGGCCCCCGGCTACTGAAATCAGTTGTCAGCCACCAGGTATGGAGCGGGCTCAAGTCAGATCCCGCTCCATACACCCCGAGTGCTGGTGTGAGGTGCAGACTTGCATCCCATGCAAGTTTGCATCCGCTCCTTCCCTCAATTTGCACCTCACACCGGCGTTCTAAAAATAAAGGGGGAAGTCGGTCTGGCCCTGCTTGCCCAATAGAGGGCTAAGTGCATGAAAAATCCACCTGCCCGGCACCCAGAACTACATGTCCTGGGCATCATGCGATAGGATTTCCACATCCCTGGCTTAATAACACCTTTTCATATTAGGCTGATGAAACCAAATTGGTCACCAATAACTAATACCTGTATGTTTTATGTTCAGCTATTTTTTTGGTCCGCAACAAATCCGTACTGTATATTTCTATGGTTACTCCTAAAGATTAAAACTATGATAGTTAATAGACATGGAGAACAATACTGGCTAAACAAGGAAAAAAGTAAGCTGTTTTATAAAAGGACTTGGGAGCTGCATCTGTGAGCCACAGAAGCCATCTGATGCAAAGAGCAGTTTCTGCAATAAGAAGCTCACTGCAACCATGAACTATATGGTCTTCTATTTGTTAGAGGTTGGAGAAGCCAGACCCGATTCAATCAGTTGATGGCTGGAGCAGTGTGTTATTTATTTTGTATGAAGGCTACACCCCCCTTCTGCCCCCTAGACTGTCTTCCTATTCTACCCTACCAGTACCCTATATTTCACTAATATCTGATCAGTCTCTGCAGTTAAATGGACACTGTCAGAATCAAAAATGTTTTACATGTTGTACATTTAGGCAAAACATTAACTTTCTTAATATACTACATAAAAAGACCACTAGGCGTCCCCAAACCATCCTGATAATGATCCTGTGTAACTGTAGCATTATCTTTGTCCCTGTTCTGTCTATCAGACTCCTTTCTAAAAAAAAAAAAAAAAAAAAAAAAAAAGAGGAGGAGAGGGGGTTACAGAGCAGCCTGCAGTGATTGGAAGAAGAGACCCAACACAGCACAGCAGATGCAGGAAGGAACTGAATGAATGGTGAGTAAGGGCAGGCACAGTGCTTGCCTTGGACCTGCCCCTCCCTGAGCAGTGGAAGTGAAAATCAGTGAACAGTAGAACGTAGGTAAGCTAGACGTATCAGTATGCCTGTCTTTTTTTATGACCAGCATACTTCAAGGTTGTGTTCACACTGGCACTACTAGAATAATGTTGTTGTAGGATTCATAATAACTATGACAAATGCATTTTAAAACATTTTACAATAAACCCTAGTGGATCTGTTCAGATTCTTTTTTTTTTTTTTTTTTTTTTTTTATAAGTCAAGATAAGGCAGACTACATTCTTCTGCCCATTAATATTTTATGGAAACCTGACCAAACAAAATCTGTGTGAACAATAAGGCTGTATTCACACGTCAGAATTTCCGCACAAAGATGTGGGGCTCCGGCCAAATGATGTGAAGGTTGAATCCCGCATCTTTCTGGAAGAAGCGGCATTCATGCGAAAATTCCGCATGAATTCTGCATGAATTCTCCTTGTATGGCAAATGGGGCTTTTCTTTAATTGCTTTTAGACAAAATCAAGAGAAATTCTGTATTTGGGTGGAGAAAAAAAAAGCCCCATTGACTTCGCATCAGAATTCTACACAAATTTAGGGTAGGACCGCTCTTTATGCGGAATGCGGAGAGCAGAATTTCAGCAGCGGAAAGAACGATGCCGAAATTCTACTGTGTGAATGGGCCAGCGGAATCCCATTGAAGTGTATTGGCTCTAAACTTACGTGAAAAATAAATGCAGAATTAGATGCGAAAATCCATCTGGAATTTCCATTGTGTGAACATAGCCTAAGAGTTGAAAATTGTAAGCAGGCTATACACTTTACAGGCTCTGTTTAATCAAAAGCTATTCTTTCTGACCACTCCATTCACATTCCCGCTTGCCCAAGCATTGCATGTGGTCTCAATGTTGAGAGGAAATAAACCATTGCCAGATATCTCTAGGAGTAGCTAATCTTTTTTTTTAAAACAAAAGCTCAAGCATTATCAAATCTAAAATGCCGAATTCTTTTTTTTAATCCATCTCCTACCATTGTACAACAGTCAAGACACCCCCATGCACTTTTTAATAGATGGCTAGTCCCATCAAAATTGCAAGTTACACCATAATGCTAGGTTCAGACTACGGAATCTCCGGGCAGAAAATTTCCGCCTGGATATTCCGAGTGCGGCCAGTACTGACTGAATCAGTCGGCGCTAGGACCGCGCGAACACTGCAGTCTCTAATAGACTGCAATGTGTTCCACATGGATTTCCGCCTGAAAAAAGAGCAACGCCTTCCTTCAGGCGGAAATTTCCAAGCGGATTTTCCGTTCACAAATTCCGCTTCACAAATTCCGAAGTGTGAATTTGTGGACGGAAAACCATTCACTACACTATACATTTTAGCAAGCAGAATTTCCGCATGCAATTTCAAAGCAGAATTGCAGGCGGAAATTCCGTAGTCTGAACCTAGCCTAAGTGTATGGGTACCTTTAGAAGGTGAGAACAAGGACAGATGAAAAGGAGAGAGGGCAGCTGCTATGAGAAGAGGAGGTGAGGCCTCAGTGATGCTATTAGTGAGGGAGAGAGAGGGTAGGAAGGAGTAGAGGGTGGAAATTGGGACAGGATTGCTTCACTGTAGTGTTGGTTTACAGATGTAACAGTATTTATTGCTGCATTATGGTACTGCATACAATTCAGTCACTGTTATGAATTTGGAATCAAGATTGCTGCAAGTTAAAGACCCGGGTGAGTGCATCCATTCTTTTCTTCTGAATTGTATGCTGTTGCATTGCTACATTGGAGTGCACCCCCGGAACAGCCCCCCAGGTGTTAGTACCAGTGTCAATCTCCGTAACAGACCGTTGGTTTGGACTGCAGTGCCGGACCCCTTGCTTTTCTTTAGTTCTACATTATGGTACTGCTATAAGATATTATATGTACTGCAAGGTCGTATTTTGTGTTGTGCATTAGTATGTTTGTAGATGAAGCCCCAGCATAAGGGTGCGTTCACACAGCCATTTGCCCCCATTCCATTTAAAAAAAAAACGATAGAAATGGCTGCCCAAACGGGTATCCGTTTAGAACTTTTTTTATCCGTTTTTTTTTTTTTTTTTTTTTTTTAAGTATGAAAAATCAGCCACCTACAGACTCCTGCAGCCAGGACTACTACTACTCCAGTCATGGAACAGACTTGTTTCCATGGTTGGAGTAGTAGTTCCTGGCTGCAGGAGTCTGCCCGCGGCTGGGGAGGCTACATTAGTTCTTGTACTACTACCCCAATAATGGAACAGACTGTTCAATGATGGGGGTAGTAGTACAGGGGCTGAGGGATTGATCGCACCGGGTCTCACTTCTGAGACTTGATCCGATCAGAAGTTATTAAGCAGGGGAGTGGACGGCATGGTCCGCAACCCTGAGATATACACAATGTATTTTACTTTCATTTTTTAATTCCCCGCGGGGAGCTCTGAATGGCATGTACTGAGGAGCCAATCAGGGCTCCCTGCAGGGATTTTAAAATGGACAATGTATATTAAAAGCGCTGTGGGGGGGGCAAGATATATAGCGCTATATATCTAGCCCCCCAGCGCATTTGTAGAGATTTAACCTCCGCCAGCGCAAAAATATACACCCCTGCAGTATATATATGTGACCCCCCCGCCGGCGCATTTATAATATAACCCCCGCAGGCGCATTTATAGTTAGATACTCTCCGCCAGCGCAATTATGAATATATACCCCCCGCTGGCGCATATGTCATTAATGCAGCGCTATCTGTGAAAAGCATTTTACCCCCAGAGCATCGCACCAGCCGCCGCCGGCACAATGCTGCTGATAGAATACTATTCATACATAGCGCTGCAGGGGCATATTATATAGAAGTGCTGTGGGGGCCAGATAATACTTCTATATCTGGCCCCCACAGCACTTCTATATAATATGCCCCTGCAGCGTTATGTATGAATAGTATTGTTAGTATTCAGCAGCATCGTGCCGGCGGCATTAATGACACATGCGCCAGCAGGGGGGGGGGGGTCACATAACTGCCCTGGCGAGGGGTATATATTGATAACTGCGCCTGCAGGGGGTCACATATATACACTGCGGGGGTTATATTATAAATGCGCCGGCGGGGTCACATATATATACTGCAGGGGTAAATATTTTTGCACTGGCGGGTGTTATACCTTTATAAATGCGCTGGGGGGGGGCTAAATATATAGATTGGCTCCTCAGTACAGGACATTCAGAGCTCCCCACGGGGAATTTAAAAATTAAAGTAAAATACCTCATGTACATCGCAGGGTTGCGGACCATGCCGCCCGCTCCCCTGCTTAATAACTTCTGATCGGATCATGTCTCAGAAGTGAGACTCTGTGCGATCAATACCTCAGCCCCTGTACTACTACCCCCATCATGGAACAGAGTCTGATCCATGATGGGGATAGTAGTACAAAGACTAATGTAGTCCCCCCAGCCACTGGCAGACTCCCACAGCCAGGGAATTACTACTCCCATCATGGAACAGACTTGTTTCCATGATGGGAGTAGTAGTAGTCCCACAACACTGTAGGAGTCTGCTGATGTTAACTCTTCTGAGCATGCTCAGATGTAATTACAGATTTTAAACCCGGGTGCAAACGGATGACATTAAAGGTTCATCCGTTTGCCATAGACTTCAATGTTAAAATTATGATGTGTTCTCTTCCTTTTTTTTCATGGAAGAAAAAATACTGCATGTGCCGTTTTTTTCTTCCATGAAAAAAACGGAAATGAGTGCAGACGGGTGCAAACAGGTGCACACTGATGTAAACGGATTGTAAAAAAATCCCATTGACATGAATGGGATTTTTTTTAAACCGTTTTTAATCCGTTTACAGTCTGCAAAAACGGAACTGAAACGGGGGATAAAAAAAAATGGGGACAGACGGTCGTGTGAACAAGCCCTTAATATTGATTGGGAGGCAAGAGCACAAAAATTCCTGACCTAGACTAGATAGCAAAAACACACTAATTTACATATCTAGAAAATTGAAGATAATGGGAGAACAGAGGGAAGGATCCGGGCATGGTAGGAAGCAAATTGATCAGCATCCTCCACACTACCAGCCAGTAGCTCTGGTTTGTGTGTGGGGGGGGGGGGGGACTTTACTGACAGTTTTCCTTTAATTAAAAGAGGTCCTCAGAGTACAAGGACTTGTCACTAAAGAGACCTGGGATTTCTAATATACTATTGAAATTGTCTTGGCTGAAAATGTACTGTAATGTATAAACTAGTGTAGCACTCTTTTCTTAAGTAATATAGGTCATCAAATACAGCTTCAATATTACACATTTTTCCTACAGCTAGCCCTGCCATTAGTATCGAAATGTGCAAAGTGCATAAAAGAGCATAAATACTAAACGTTTATGTTATATTACCATCTGAAGGAAGTTAATGTATCTGATATTTGAGCGTACATTTCCTTTATAACACATAATATGCACCAGTTAACCAGCTGTTAAACTCAATGCACTATATATTTATAGTTAAACATTTTCTGCGAATCTCATTTAAAAAAGCTGTATATTGTCCACTTGAAATGTCCATCCTGTGAAGACACAGACTAATATTACTTATGTTCGCATTTCATTCTCTTAGTGCACCAAACTCTGAAAACTACACGTTGCTATGGAGAGATATCAACATTGGCAGAAATATTATCTTAACAGACCTATTACAGAGGGTGAATTTTGATCAAACTGGTCAATAGTGCCATATGCAATAGGCCAAGCCATCGACTAATGAACAAGCAAACAACAACAAGCAAACGCTCAATTATTCATTCAGTTTTTAAGATTGTTAAAAACCATTGCTTGGTGGCTCCCCATGTAATAAGGGATGTGCTGTCAATGATGGAAGTAAAGGGCCACACAAACAATCCAGCAATTGTTCATGCAGCCCTGCCTGCCCGATAGCCGAGCCCTGTAATAGGCATGCCCATGTAATAGCACCCGTAGTATTTGTTTTCTAGTGCTATTGGTTTGCAGGCACTTCAAAACATTTCAGAGACTGCTTAAAAGGGTATTGCAGTTTCAGCATATAAATGGTTTTTATAAATCATTTTACAAATTGTAGAATTTTCTAAAATATTTTCCAGTCACAGAACAGGTAACTTGACTGATTACTTTTGCGTTGCACACATTTGTAAAATCTTTCTCTGGGTTAAGACCATGTTTGGACTCTACATCGCTGGTATACACCGGGATATCAAAAGGGTATGCTGATGTATATTGCACTAGACTGAACTAGTTACTAAGTTTAATCTATTTCCCAAACTTATACTTTTAGTTTGTGGCAAACAAAAAGTATGTCTACTGGTGGCGCCATTTTGTTATGCAATATTTTTTGGACTTTGTTATATACCCACTGAAGAATATTCTACTACTGTAATTGCTTTTTCTTGTTCTATTATGGCTCGTCAGGGATTTGTTTTGGATGTTTATTTCGGCTTTTTGATGTACATTTTCTAAGATATAATAAAAGCTTCATGGTTTGACTATTAAAAGTATGGTCTACTGTACTTCTGAGCCACAAAAAATTAAGTTGGGAATCAACCAAATGTAGTCACTAGCAGACTATGTTTAATCCATTAACGTGTATGGGTGGGCTATGGTATATTTTAGCATAACTTTTTGCTAGTATTCGGATGCATACCTCTGACCCAGCCTTCTAAGCTCAGCAGTTATGCCTTTTATTTATTGGACAGGAAGTACCTGTCTGAAAGTTATCAGTCAGCCAGATAGTCATATGAACATTGTCACAGCTGCATTTCTGTCACATGGCTATTCGAAGAACTTCTGCTTTTATAATCGTATGAAGTTACCGTGCATATATCCCTGTCCACATGCTCTACTAAAATATACTGGGGGAGATTTATCAAAACCTGTCCAGAGGAAAAGTTGCTGAGTTGCCCATAGCAACCAATCAGATCGCTTTTTTCATTTTTGAAAAGGCCTTTGAAAAATGAAAGAAGCGATCTGATTGGTTGCTATGGGCAACTCAGCAGCTTTTCCTCTGGACAGGTTTTGATAAATCTCCCCCACTGATGTCATAGGACAATCTATAATAAGGTCCATCAGATCGGTCGGGTGCTGTCACTGTCCGGCATGCAGCAGCTTTTGCCCATGCACCATTTCTGTTGTTCTGCTCCTATGATGGACCAGGATAATGGAGAGTCAGAAACAGTTGTGAATATGGGGTTGCCTAGCCTGATCTTTCTGCCAGCACTATACAGGCTGGAACTTCATTGCTGTTACTGCATTGAATACTGACCCATTCAGTACTCCCTACTATCCAACATTTTTGTATTCTTTAAACCGAGAGAAGGGCTGGACCAAAGACAACACTGTCCCCACAGAAGTAGTCAAATTTTTTTTTAATGTGGTTATAGTATTGGCATTCTATAGCATCATGTGTGGGAACTGTTAGACATTGCAGGCAAAGGAGCATGCACACTGCTTATTACTTACTGGCAGTCAATTTTCAAAATAACATAAAAATGTGAAGTTCTACTGTGACTTTTCTGTGATTTTCAAAAAACATCTCCTAGTGAGTAATGAAAAAAACACTATGCATGCTACTTGCTAGTACCCTATCACTGTCCCCACCCATGAGGGCTCTGTAAAAGTGTACACAGCTGTAGAACAGCGCATTAATAAGCCAGCAAAAAAAGGAGAAACACTGACAGTGTATAGAAGCCATGAGTGTGCCACAGCAATGCCCTGCTCCCACTTCTTGTAATCCATCCGAGTATCTCTGTTGCTAGAGACAGACTTCACATGACAACAGGCATTAGACACCAAAAAAGGAAGTAAGCATATTTTTCAGGTAAATAAACTGATCTGCTCTTTAGACAGTGGTCACATTGGCTATCATGTGAGCACAAGTTAATTGAAACAACATTGACCATTTAATGACTTCCAGTTTCTGTTATTACTGTCTTATATAATAAATTATATCCCACTTTAGATTTCCAATGCCAGACAAAAATTTGATATGTCAGGCAGACAGAGGTAGTAGATGGTTACGTTAATTAAAAAAATACACTTTTATGACTATCACCATATGGAGATGTGAATCTATTATTAGATCCTACATTAACTAGATCCTGTCATGCTACGGCACTATTATTTCATAAAGTATGCATGCAGCAGAATAAAGCATCAATCTACTGGAGATATGACAGGTAAAGGACTGAATAAGGAGTCTCTGAGCTACCAAATGCGCAGTCTGTCAAAGAATAAAAGAATGCTGTCTATCATCACATAGGCGTTACGTCATCTCTCAGGAAGAATGAATCACACAAAATTATTTTCATTTCCTGGATGTAAAATGCAAAAGAGCTCATCTATTCGAATGTTATTTCAGTGCTCCAAAATAGTCCTTGGATAGATGAAAACTAGTGAATCACAATTTTCAACATCCAGACACTGTAGAAACAGAATCCTTCATTGGGAACATGTTTTAGGGACAAATCTATAGAGCTTTCTTCTTCCCCAGCTAATCAGATACTTACATGGCCTGGTTTGCTGCAAATAATGCCTTGAATTTCCAAATAACTGAACGTAAGTTCGAGCTAAAAGAAAACAATTTTTTTTTATTTAACAGAGGAAATAAACATTTCTCATAAAAATTACAATATAAACAATTTGTTGCAGTAGGTAATACCGCATGCTGAGGAAGGATTATAGATTTTATAACAAATGTATAATTATTTGCTAAAATGTGTAGAACACACATCTGCTGAAGTTAGGCACAATAATGTTGTAAATCATGTTTTTGCTAGTAAATAAACATTTTTACATGAAATTTCATCAAAGTAACAAAGAGTAATACACAGGATCGTGGACTTATGAAAGATAATTAAAAAGCATAAAAAAAGGACCACTATTTTGGGGACTTATTATTGACACATCCATGGGATGTTCAGACATTCCCTCTTTGGACATTTTCTGGACAATAATTTAAAGCAGAAAGTGTTATGTAAGGAGTTTTTTTTTTTTCTTCATATATGCAGCTGGGACTATCCCGCTATGACGCGTGGTCAGCTCCTGAGCGTGTGTCATAGAACGGGAGCGGGCACAGGGCGTACATAGTTAAAGATCCTGAGACTTCAGCAGTCATTTCAAGTTCTAAACACAGAAAAGAGAGATAAAAAAGAGAAACCTACCTTTGTTGGGACTCGAGCAGTTAATATAAAAGCACGACATGATGTTAGGACCTGGAAATACAAAATAAAAATAAAAATTACACAAAATGTCACATGTGATTCTTTAAATGCAATTAACTAAATCCTACACCAGCTATTGTTACATTGTAATACTGAGTCCCCAAGTTTAAATCAGACCAAAGAAACATCTGCATGTGATCTGTACATCTCTCTATAAGAGCTATTATAGGATTATATAACATCGATATGCAAAAGACCATTGCTTTTTATTAATAAGTGCTGGCTTTATTCATGCAGAAATTCAGAAAATCCTGAATAAAAGAGTTGAACTATTCTGTCAATTAAAAACGGATAAAATGTTGCCAATGTTCCTGGTAGGATTTTAAAAAGCATGCTGTCACAATTGATGCATTCTAATTTACTACTATTACACTGCATTGGATGCATTCACATATATTTATTCTAAAATGGGAGACTACACAAAAAGAAAAGAAAAAACAAATGTACATTTTGAGAACAGGGAAAAAAAGTCACATTTACATAAAACTCCACAATATTTGTAACCAACATCATAATTCTGTATATGGGGTTAGGGATTACACCAGTGGTGTTGCAAGCACTAGGAATCTAGGGAAAATGCCACAGATCCCTGGATGAGTTCTGTATTCAACAGCCCATGTCCTCATGGTGTGGATCCAACTGAAAACTATGATGGAGCACAGAACCATTTAGAACAGAGGCCTACACAAAATTTGGGGCAGCTTAGGGTTTTATAGTCCAAGCATAGGTGGTGAAATAATAACACTACACTGTGAGCCTGCAGCAGTATGTGTCCATGAGAAAAAGGACCAACCTACTTGACATAGCAACACAATGAGGCGAGTACATAACATTAGTGAGTTGGCATAGGGTGGAAAAGGTGAAATTCTATGCGCCAAAGATGCTAATGTGGCACTTTCTACAGAGAGGTGGCTAAAAATGAAGGCAAATGACTACAGTCAGAAGACTAACTGTAATTCATTAAATGAAACTGTACTGTATTCACTTAAGTGGTCTGCAGAGAATGTGTGTAAAACTGGTATCTACCACTATCTGCTCACTGTATGTGGTAATATGTGTCTCTGTATTGTGTAGTATGATGGGTTTATTAAGACACAATGGCCAAGATGTACTAAAACTGTTACATTTTTTGGCAGTGCAAATGTAGACCAAAAGTTTTCTAATGAGTTATCACAGTGTCAGAAAATGTGGTAAAAGTCATATAAGATGGCTTTTGGCGCAAATTACCTGAAAGTGCGCCAACATTCTGGTGCATTTGCAATAGTAAATGTGGGCCTACATGACAATAATATGCAGCCATGGTGTTGAAGTATTATTTGGCCTTTGTATAGTGATAGTCTTATGGGCCTTAGTACACTGGGTTTTGTATATGGTACCTATGAATATTTGGTAACTATTAATTATTCACAGTTATATAGGTATAATGATACATAGAAAATGCTCATAGTAAACTTGTCTTTGAATCTAGTTATCACCCCCTGCTTATTTAATCTACATATTTGAATATTTTGTGTCCAAAAGCTGGGCTTTTATAGACAAATGAGACCAAAGCAAACATGGTCAGAGTTCGCACTGCACAGTGAACTGGGCCAGAGGCAGTTGGTTCTGTATACTGAGAAGTGTTGAAGTGTTGATGTGTAGAAGTGTTGATGCCCTGTTACTGCACTTAAAAGGGAGTTGGCAAATCCTAAAATAATTATACTGTACACCCACACACACAATTGCAAGAAAAAATCCTTCTGAACTGCCTTGAGTTCTGCATTGATTTCTAATAAACTATCTAACTGCTAAGTCACAATTCTACATAAACACAATCTAACTAAAATAACAACAATATAATTATACTGTTCGTCTTTTATTAAGCGCATTCAGTAAACATCCACAAAGCAGTGGGGAAATGTAGGTAAAGCCTTAAATTTAACCCCCTAAGGACCAGGGGGTTTTCCGTTTTTGCATTTTCGCTTTTTGCTCCTTGCCTTTAAAAAATCATAACTCTTTCAATTTTGCACCTAAAAATCCATATGATTGCTTATTTTTTTGCGCCACCAATTCTACTTTATAATGACGTCAGTCATTCTGCCCAAAAATCTAAGATGAAACGGAAAAAAAATAATTGTGAGACCGAATTTAAAAAAAAACGCCATTTTGTGACTTTTGGGGGCTTCTGTTTCTACGTAGTAAATTTTTCGGTAAAAATGACACCTTATCTTTATTCTGTAGGTTCATATGATTAAAATAATACCCTACTTATATAGGTTTGATTTTGTCGTACTTCTGGAAAAAATCATAACTTCATGCAGGAAAATTAATACGTTATAAATTGTCATCTTCTGACCCCTATAACTTTTTTATTTTTCCGCGTATGGGGCGGTATGAGATCTCATTTTGTGCGCCGTGATCTGAAGTTTTTAATGGTACCATTTTTGCATTGATAGGACTTATTATTCATTTTTTCATGAAATAAAAAGTGACCAAAAATGCACTATTTTGGACTTTGCAATTTTTTTGCGCGTACGCCATTGACCGTGCGGTTTAATTAACGTTATATTTTTATAATTCAGACATTTCCACACGCGCCGATACCATATATGTTTATTTTTATTTACACTGTGTTTTTTATGGGAAAAGGGGGGTGATTCAAACATTTAATAGGGGAGGGGTTAAATGATCTTTATTCACTTTTTTTTTCCACTTTTTTTTTGCAGTGTTATAGCTCCCATAGGGACCTATAACACTGCACACACTGATCTTTTACATTGATCACTGGTTTCTCATAGGAAACCAGTGATGGATGATTCTGCCGCTTGACTGCTCATGCCTGGATCTCAGGCACTGAGCAGTCATTCGGCGATCGGACAGCGAGGAGGCAGGTAGGGATCCTCCTGCTGTCCTGTAAGCTGTTCGGGATGCCGCGATTTAGCCGCGGCTATCCCGAACAGCCCACTGAGCTAACCGGCATGGTTTAACTTTCGCTTTAGACGCCGCATTCAACTTTGAACGCCGCGTCTAAAGGGTTAATAGCGCGCGGCACCGCGATCAATGCCGCTCGCTATTAGCCACGGGTCCCGGCCTCTGTTAGAGGCCGGGCCCAACCCGCTATGACGCAGGGCCACGCCATGGCCCAGCGTTATAGATCGGGAGCGGACACATGACGTTAAAGGGTTAAAGGGGTATTCCAGGTATTTTTTTTTATTTGACTATGCTACAGGGGCAGTAAAGTTAGTGTAGTTCATAATATAGTGTCTGTACCTGTGTGTGATGGTTTTCTCACAATTCTTCTGTGATTTTCCCCCCAAGAATTATTTTTACCAGCATACAAAATGACAGTTGTCTCAGATTTTTCCCAGGTTGCAATGCAGCCGAGACCTGACTCACTAGTCAGCTGAAGAGAGGGAGCCTATCTGCTTCAATGGGTGGAGGGATCGCTTGGTGGGAGAGAGATTAATCTGCAACTAATGCAACAGCTGTAGGCACCCTGATTGAAAACCACAGGTCTTTTGAATGGATGCAGCTCATTTATGTTTCAATGGGTGGGGAGGCTGATGTGTGGGAGGAAGGAAAATTGAATTGTGGGATTTGTAGTCAAAAAAAGAAAAGTCAAACAGGAAATACCAGTTCACAAAAAGCTAGCCACAGTGTTATGGTAATCTCATGACATAGCCATTTAGCCCCAAGACAAGCGCAGATCCTTCCTAAGCATGTCCATTACTGTCTGCCAGGTACGTACTAAAATCATCTTATGGTGGATAACCCCTTTAATAACCTATAGATCATCATTAATAGCAGTCTACTAAACCAAAGGTTTCCTTTCTACTTTAAAAATAATCAATTTGTCAGTAAACAGTTTTAGTGTCCCTTGTACCTGCGAAACCCACACTTCTAATCTCATCTCCTTAACTGAAACACCTTTTGCCATTTATCTGTTAAAGAAGTAATTAACACAAATATTCAATTACCTTTTCTCCCTGTTCTATGAATGTTTACTCAATAAAACACAGACGGTACAGATGCTTGTGTGTTATTAGTTTAGTTAAATTGTGTTTTTCAACAACTGTGATAATAATAGACTACATTTTATTAGTAATCAATGTAAAAATACAGGCAATTCCAAGGGAATACTTACTTTTTTCCTGCAATGCAGATATATTTATTCATAATTACTTATGTATTTTAGATTTGTCCTTCTGGCATACTTTGGTGTTAATGTGAATATTAAAATTAATGACAAAAAAAGTAATAAACTCAGATAAATATAAGAGGTTCAATAATACAATGAAGGAAGGAGGACCGGCACCACAAGCAATCTTAACGTGAAAATGTAGCAACCACAATATACAGCACAGCAGCAGGAGTCTCCATACAGGTTAATCTGGGGTGCTCAGACAATGAAAGAAAGATCCAAATCTAACATGCTATGATAAGAAGAGATGGTGGCACTCAGGCAATGTAAAATAAACGTCCTTTATTCCTGGAGACATACAGGGCCATTACACACTACAAACAAGTGCGTTCCACAGAAGAGAGCGACAACGTGTTGCCGCTCTCTCCTGTAGAACGCACCTCTTTGTCATGTGTAATGTCCCTGTATGTCTCCGGGAATAAAGACGTTCGCAATACATGACGTAAGTGCCGCCATTTCTTCTTACCATAAGATATAAAATAGGTTTCAAATGAGTCATGATTCACTGGCTTCTACCGGGGAGAACATTGGCTGTATCTAAACACTGTATAATGGAAATCTGGATTGCTAATTTAGATACAGATACTGCATATACAGTTACATGTGAAGCATAAATAGCTCCGTATTCCGTCTTTCCAAATATAAAATACCATTGTGTAAATCTTTATTGTACATTCAAGGATTTACTTTTACACTTGATCTGCACTGTCTCTGCATTCTTTTCTTCTATATCTTATTGCCTACATCACGCTGCCTAGAACAAGATCAAAACCCGCATCTCTTCCTGCTTTGAACATTCCACTTATCTGATTGGTTAAGAAAATAATGTTACACACGGGCAAGCAAAACATGAAGATTAGATGCAGCACGATTCTCGAGATTTTGTCAAATGCACGGCAACAATAAAAGTAATATTAGTTTACCCAGAAAGCAGTAAATCATTCTCAGTCTGAAGTAGAGCAAAATGAAAAATAAAATCCATTTGCTTGAGCAGCTAGTACTAAATGATCCTGCCACACAGCATAAACAACGTTGTCAGTGCAATAAAGCTGAAAATCTAGAGCCAGCCAAGGTTGTGTGTAGCAAATCAATCATACTTTCTACAAACAAAATGGATATGGAGATTTTCAGGTAATTTTAACAAGCAAAGAAACCCACGCCTGGAAGGATACAGAATTTGCAGGTGTTAGAATCCAAAAGCCAATGAGCAATGTAGAAAATTTGCCATGACACGTATCAGGATTGTGATGATGGTTAATATCCTTCTAATACTTGAAACTATATTTCATGCTCCGGAGAGAAGGAAGGATGCAGTCAACAGGATGAAGAATCTGCAGATTCAGTCCATTTGAAAAGCTCACCAGTATTGTAAGGGCAATTTCATTTATCAATGGATCCTGTAGACTTTCACTCAAAATGGTTAATCATTTTGCTTTCTACACACAGTACAGTACAAAGCAGCTTGTGTACCAGGTGATCAACTGCCAACCCTCATTAAGGTGTTATCTCCTAACATTACAGCAAAAAGATGGAGCAATTTGTTATCATAACAAACCTTCACTAGGGTCATCTTCACTAGGACATGACATCAATATCCAATTCCCCCACTGACTGCTAAAATGTAGCGAAAGTGCTACTTCATCTCTGGTGAAATCTATTTTCTGCAGTTCGGGTGGCCATCTTAACCCCTTAAGGAATAAGGGTTTATCTGTTTTTGCATTTTCGTTTTTTCCTCATCACCTTCTGAAAATCATACTGCTTTCAATTGTGCACCTACAGACTCTAATGATTGCTTTTTTTTTAACTTTGTAATGACATCAATCCCCAAAATCTATGACAAAACTAAAAAAAAAATCTTTGTGCAACAAAATTGAAAACAAAAATGCCATTTAGTAAATTTTGGGGGGTTCATTTTCTACGCAGTGCATTTTTTGGTAAAAATGACACCTTCTCTTTATTCTGTAGGTCCATATGATTAAAATGATACCCTACTTATATAGGTTTGATTTTGTCTTACTTCTGAAAAAAATCATAACTACATGCACGAAAATGAATACGTTTAAATATGTCCTCTTTTGACCCCTATAACTTTTTTATTTTTCCACATACAGGGCGGTGTGAGGGCTCATTTTTTGCAGTGTGATCTGAAGTTTTTATCGGTTTCATTTTTGTTTTGATCAGACTTTTTGATCGCTTTTTATTCATTTTTTATGGTATAAAAAGTGACCAAAATTGACCGCTAATTTGGACTTTGGAATTTTTTTTGTGTGTACGCCATTGACCGTGCGGTTTAATTAACAATACATTTTTATAGTTCTGACATTTACGCACACGACAATACCACATATGTTTATTTCTAATTTTATTTATGCAGTTTTTTTTTTTTAAATAGGAAAAGGGGAGTGATTCAAACTTTTATTAGGGAAGGGGTTAAATCAGCTTTATAAATTTTTTTTACATTTTTTTTTTGCAATGTTATAGCTCCCAAAGGGGACTATAACATGTATTACACTGATTGCCAGCACTGATCAATGCTATGCCATAGCATAGCATTGATCAGTGTTGGCGCTCGACTGCTCCTGCCTGGATCTCTTCCTGGAGCAGTCATTCAGCGATCGGACAACAAGGAGGCAGGTAGGGACCCTCCCCGTGTCCATACAGCTGATCGGGACACCGCGGTTCCACCTCGTTGGTCCCGGTCAGCTCGACTGAGCTTCCGGGAATGCTTTTTTTTTTTTTTTACTTTAGACACGGCGATCAACTTTGATGGCCGCGTCTGAAGGGTTAATACCGGGCATCACCGCGATTGGTGATGTCCAGTATTAGCTACGGGACCCTGCTATTGTCAAGCGGTTATATCGCGGGAGCCGCTATAGGACATAAATATACTTCCTGTGTTGTTAAGGGGTTAAAGGGGTACTCCGGTGGGAAACTAATTTTTTTTCAAAACAACAAGTTCCAGAAAGTTAAACAGATTTGTCAATTACTTCTATTAAAAATGTTAATTCTTCCAGTACTTATCAGCTGCTGTATGTTCCAAAGGAAGTTGAGTTGTTCTTTTCTGTCTGACCACAGTGATCTCTGCTAAAACCTCTGTGCATGTCAGGAACTGTCCAGAGTGGGAAATCCTCATAGCAAACCTCTCCTGCTCCAGACAGTTCCTGACATATACAGAGGTGTCGGCAGAGAGCACTGTGGTCAGACTGAAAAGAACAACTCAACTTCCTCTGGAACATACAGCAGCTGATAAGTACTGGAAGGATTAAAATGTTTTATTAGAATTTACAAATCTGTTTAACTCTCTGGAACCAGTTGATTTGAAAAAAAAAAAAACATATATATGTTTTCCACCAGTTTTGGATGTTTATATATTATATGTTAAGAAAAAAATTTAATAAATAACGTAATAGACCAGTGTAATGGAATTTCCTGCACCCCGGACAATTTTACATCTGCTCCTCTCCTCAGCTCTCTGGACATTTCTAAACCGGCTCTTCCATATACATTTCTTGCCTAGTTGTCTGGGGTGCAGGACATTCCATCACTGGCACTACAAACACCACTTGAGTAGGAGTGAGCAGCATTTATGTATATGCACTATATACCTTTTTATTCTTTTGAAGTAGGGATTACAAATGTATTGCAGAAATCTTCCTGTTATTTTCTTTATTCTGTGTTTATTACTTGAAGTTTTTACAAATTTGTATTGCTAATAAAGTGTATTTAAATGAGGATGGGTTTTAGTGCCACAAGAGCAGCAAAATTGGGCTGCATCTGATGAGATTGCTAATAAGATTTTAAATTCTGCTGGTAAGTGCTAGAAATTTTACTTTTTCTTTATATTACAAGTTATCATGTGGTCATTTAGTTCAGTTTTATATTTTGCTTTCTTACTGTCTGTTTTATTTTTCAATAATTTAGAGTTGGAAGCCAATGAATCTTGGAAGGGGTGGCTTGGGTCTTGGCTCCAACCAATCTGATTCATATATGATCAACCAAACCGCTAAATCTTGTGTTCTCAAAGGGCTGGACAAAAATAAACCCCTGGACAAAGGGCTGGACAAAAAGAAACCCCTGCTGATCATTGGCTATTTGATTGAGAGATATATTTAGGAGAACAGCAGTGAATAATGTTAACAGAAAATTACAGTCATATGGCACAGAACATATGATTCAGTAGTGATTACTACAAGAGAAAAACACTAATATGGTGATAGATGCTCTTTAGATGTATATGAATTCTACTGCAAACAAAACATTCCATTATTCAACATTATTATCAGGGTAAATATTTTATTGCTCGGTTTGCTGTTCCTCTGTTACTTTTTTATTGCTCGATAAATATCAACCTGAATGACTTGGCCTGATTTTCAGCAATTCTTTTTTACCTCATAATTATATAATCGGCCTTGTCTATTTGAGGTCCACCACTTAAAGGGGTACTCAGCTGCTCAGTGTTTGGAACAAACTGTTCCGAACGCTGGAGCCGGCGCCGGGAGCTCAAGACATCATAGCCCGCCCCTTCAATGCAATTCTATGGGAGGGGGCATGACAGCCATCATGCCCCCTCCATAGACTTGCATTGAGGGGGCGGGGCTATGACATCACAAGCTCCCGGCGCCGGCTCATGTATTCGGAACAGTTTTTCCAATGCTGAGCAGTGGAGTACTCCTTTAAGGCCCTTTTGTGAAGCAATTTGGGTCTTTGCTTCTAAGAGATTTCACTGTGACTTTTTGCAGCACCAAAAGATTAATTTCAAGCTAATGAGTAACAGCTGTTGTCCATAAGATTGCATATAACTCAAGGTATTGCTTATGACTGAAGCTGTAGCTTCGTAAAAAATCAGCTGGTAGCCCTACAAGAAGTCACAGTATAGCCGTGCCTAAATTTACATTCCAGTAGAGGTAAACTCATACGTTAAGTCCACTAGGTCCCAAGTAAGTCCTTCCCATTCGTCTAGAACTGCAGAAGGAGAACCTGATCGAAATCTACTTTCATTAATGCACTTAGAAAACTTTTTTTTTTTTTTAGATTTTCCTTTATTGCGATTTTACACATATACAAACATATAAAAGCAAGTAACTGGTATTCATAATTACAGTGAGTATTTTTCACTCCTAATCCCACCCCGGGGGGGGGGGGGGGTAGGGGGAATTAAACCTTGTGATCTCGTGTCTCATGGTGAACAGCAAATGTATTCCAAGTTGACCATTTTTCCCATAACTTATTCTGCTGAACAAGCTTTTTCCTTGAGCTTCTCCCCTCTATGATTTCTTATCTCTTATTCTTTTCGGTTCTATACTGATAACCAATTCCTTAAAATAATAACTTTGATGTAAAAAAAAAGCTTATTCCGCAGTACACCCACACTTCCTTTAGTTTCTACCGAGCCCAAAAAGACCTCTTCAAAATGTAAGAGATCCCATCTCCATTATACCTTTTCCTTATAGGAAACAAAAGATTCTTTCCCAGTATATCTGTATTACTTGACATGCCCAGATAATATGAAAGAAATGTGCATCTTCAGAATTACATCGAGGGCAATTAGATTCTTTATATTTATACCTATTTAGTTTCCTAGGCATGAGATAGAGATTACGAACACACATATATTGTATTATTCTAAAATTGGTGTTAGTGATAGCTGAATTAATATTTTTAAATGCCACTGTGCATTGACTTCAATCCAACTCTCCCCTGGCTTTTCCCCATTCTCCCTTAACCTTGCCACTCTCAGCCGTAACCAGTATTCCTTTAAGATATTTATAGATGCATACCATACATTTTTCTGAACGTCCCCACCGATAAACCAATCAAAGAAGACATTTTCAGTGAATTGTAAAATGTGCCGATTGAGTGTTGCCTTCTCTGCTTGTGTTAACTGCATTAACCACAAATTGTGCTCGTTCCCAACTTTAAAATTATTTCCGTAATTCGCTAATATCCCTCATTCTAGTGTCTTTATATAAATTACTTATGCAGGTTAACCCCCTTTTTACCCAAAATCCTGCTTGTCCAGTCTTGTCAAAGTCTATCAAATTATAATTGTGCCATAATGGTGAAAAACAAAATGATCCTTCAATTCTAAGTAAGTGTTTAAGCCAGAGCCAAGCCCTACTGAAAACCTCCAACCGCAATGGGGTTTCCGGATTCTAAAAGACAAAAAATATTGACATATTTATTCTGTGTACGTTAAACAGTGTGCTATTATCGAGGACTTTTGTTGGATCTTGATTAGTGTGAAAATTCTAGCCATGAAGTATAATTTGAAATTAGAGAGATTCAATCCACCATCCCTCTCCAGGAGACCTAGCACTCAGCATTTAAGTCTCACCCTCTTCCTGCCCCACACAAGTTTCCCCAAAATTCGACTGAGCTTGATAAACCAGGAATTAGTTATCCAAATGGGCGATGAGTTAAGAATGTACAGTAGCTGAGAAAGGATGATTGTTTTAATAATAGAAATCCTGTCTCCCATTCAGAGAGGCAGTTTTTCCCAAACTGCTATCCTTATGCTTAATTTAAAAGAGAAAGGTTCACATTGTCAGAGAAGAAGGATCTGGCATTAGAGGATATTTTAATTGATATTTTTATTGCCTCCCCTTGTGCTACTAAGATGAATGGAGACTCTTCCACCCCGGGCTCATAGTTAAGTGGTAGTAAGAAGGACTTGTTACCAGTTAATACTCAACCTGGATACAGTGCCGTACTCATGAATAATAGACATAACTTTAGGGATCCCTATGTTGGGGTTTCTAACATAAAGCAAAATGTCATCCGTGTAAAGCGTGATCTTATCCCGCTCACCTTCCAGCCCAAAACCTATCACCTCTCTATCTCTTCTTAATGCTGTGGCCAAGGGTTCGATATATTTCAAAGAGGAGGGAGGAGAGAGGGCACCCCTAGCGTGAGCACCTAAACATTTTTAAACCGCCCAGAGGGTATCCCCTTTATAAGTACAGCTGCCATAGGTTTTAAAAACAAAAGTTTGACAAATTCCACATGCTGTGCCCCAGCCCAAACCCCTCCATTACCGTCCACAAGAACCCCCACTCTACTCTGGCAAATGCTTTAACTGCGTCTAGTGACAGAATGGAGCGGGGGTTGTTCTCTTCTACCAGCATCCCCACAAAAGTTCTATTAATGTTTTCAACAATAGATCTCCCGTATATAAACCAGGTCTGATCTTTGTCAATAAGTTCTTGTATCACCCCACTCAACCTCCTAGTTAATATTTTAGAATACATTTTTGTATCTGCATTTTGCAGGGAAATTGGCATGTAAGACTCGACTAAGCCCAGATCTTTTTCTTTTTTGGGGGATTAGGACAATATTCGCTTCTAACATGGTCCAAGGCAGATAGCCTGCCTCGCACGACTCTGTTATAACCTGGGAAAGGATTGGTGCCAGAACTTGGTTAAACCGGCGATATAATTCAAAAGGGGATGCCATCAGGGCCTGGGGTAGAGTTCAGGTGTAGGTTATAGAGTATCTCTTTTTTTCTCTTTGAAATTTTTGGGAATTCAAAATTTGAGAAAAAAAGGCCCCCTGCACTCTGATGTATATAATTCCGAAAAAAAAATAACAAATTGCTGTCTAATCTCCCTGGAGTCGGTTATGTATTGCCCGTCTGGGCCTTTAATTTTATCGATATTTCTTTTTTGTTGATTATTTTTGAGTATGTGGGAGAGTAACTTTGTGGGCCTTCCCCCCCCCCCCCTCTACAAATTGTTTTGTCCCCTGAACAAACTGGATTCTGTGCCTTTTCAAGGACGAGGTCTGCCAGCTCCCTCTGGGCATCGCTAAGTTGATCATATGTTATACCTGGTGATCCAGCAGCAAACGCATCTTCCATCGTGGCTACTTTGGTTCTTATTTCATTTTCTTTCTGTTTGAAACCTCTTCTTTCAATCCCAATTTCCAGTACAGCTTTAAAGTCACCCTTGACAATTAACAATGCATTTGTATATTGTGTAGCAAATTCTGCCAATGCAGACAGGACAGTTAAATCAAATTGGGGAGGTATATAAACAAAAGCAATTATTATTTTCTTATCTCTGTAGTAGCCATAAAAAAACATATCTTCCCCTCTTGTCCAGTTTAGATTTCAAAACTGTAAGGGGCACCTTATAATGGACCAAAACAGAAACACCAGAGGAGTAAGAGGTGTGGGTGGAGTGGTATATCTGACTGGCCCAGGATTTCTTTACAAATTTCGACATATCTTGTCTTAAATGTGTCTCAAGCAAGCCAACAATGGCTGGTAAATGTCTGTTGACTTGGTCAAATACAGCCACCTTCTTCGACCTCTCACCCAAACCTTTGACATCCCATGTTAATAAATTAAGCTGCATTTACTTTAAAAAAAAAAAAAAACACACCCCTGGTGGCCCATCTTCCCTCTCCCTGCCCCCCCCCCCCCCTTAGGTCCCCCATGATCCAGTGCTAGCGCTGGAACTCTTATCAATAGCCCTTATCCTCCCCTCCCACCTCCCTTCCCCCAAGCACCCCACCACCACCACACCCCCCCACCCCACCTTTAGCAGAATCCATGGGGTCTCAAAAGCAATAAGACATTCAGAATGCCTCCGAGTCCAGCCAGGCCGTAGCTTCTTGGGATGTAGAAAAGAAGGTCTTTCCTGAATAACTTATCCTCAATTTATGTGGGAACAATAAGGAATATTGTATTTTTACTTGGGCCAGCCTCTGTTTAACACTCGTATATCCTTAAGGACGCAGCCTATTTGGGCCTTAAGGACGCAGACAATT